>NC_041397.2:47830499-48032999 GCF_900747795.2 Erpetoichthys calabaricus | reverse complement strand
GCTGTTTAGTTGAATTACACAGACTTAATTGTACCTTATCAGGCAGTATGAGCAATTGGATTTATTTGGCACAATATAAACTAAAGATCGGATATGTGTGAAGGATGAATTTGAAGCCAGCAGATGGGAAATTAAATGTAGGTTACAACTAGTAGCTACTTATTTTACCCAGCTACCCACGTTTGAAAGAGAACTGTTATTGTAATTTGTTGTTCAAAGGAAATCACTTCCAGTGCACAATTAGTTCAGGAAATAAAAAAAGAAACCCATCAGTTACATGCAGAGGGATGTGATGCTGTAAAGCTGTATTGTTTTCTACAGTCACAGCAATTGAGAAGGAAAATTGATAAGCGAATTGCCACTACAAGATAGTCTGCTGTAGTTATTACTTTGTTCAGTAAAACTGTGGTTGAATTTGAAATTAGGTTAAGTAAAAATACTGCAAATCTTTCATTCCACAAATGCTAAAGTTGCATTACATAACTTCATGTGAATAAAGATTAAGAAAACATTTGTCACTCTGCTGGGTTTCCTTCATTCAGACTGAGCTAAATGGAGGAATTCTGTGAATCAATTTTGGCATCAACCACTCAGGTTTTGACATGTCCAGGGTTCTTTACATATGCTGCGAGTCTAAACTGTTCACCACAGGTATACTATGGATTCATAAAGTATTCAGACTGTTGTAGATTTAATTTTAAATGGATAAATTTGCCATTATTAACCATAAGTCTATACTAAATAATCCATAATGACAAAGTGAAAACTTGTTTTCAGAAAGATTTGCAAAATTATTTAAAAAATCAAAAACTGACATCTCTTATTCATATAAGTGTTCAGACCATTTATTCAGTACTTTGTAGAAGCCCCTTTTGGCAGCAGTTACAGCTTCATATTTTTTGGTTGTCTGTACAAGCATTGTGCACCTGGATTTGGGCAATGTATTCCATTCTTCCTGATAGATCCTCTCAAGTTCTATTAGATTGTATTGAAATTGACTGTAAACTGCCATCTTTAGGTTTCTCCGCACATGTTCTATGGTTTTAAGTCAAGGCTTTGGCTGTGCCACTCAAGGTCAGTCAAAACCTTGTCCAGATGGTACTTCAGCATTGTCTTGGCTGTATGTTGTTGGTCATTGTCATTCCGAAAGATGAACGATGCCCCAGTCTGACTTGCATGCACTTTGGAACAGGTTTTTCTTCAAGGACCTCTCTGTAATTGTCCATATTCATATTTCCCTTATTTCAAACCAGTCGCCTTTTCTCTCTGCCACTGAGATGCAACCCCCATAGCATGATACTGACACCACCAGTCTTCACTGTAGGGGTGGTTTTAAGCAGGTGATTTGCAATACTTGGTCTTTGCCTGACCTAGTACTTTAAATGCTGCCCAAAGAGTTAAATTTTTGTCTCATCAGACAAGAGAATCTGTTTTCCTCTTGCTCACAGATTCCTTTAAATATCTTTTGGCAAAATTTTACTCAAGTGGCATCCATCTAGCCACTTTATTATAAATGCCTGATTATTGGAGTACTACTGAGATGGTTGCCCTTCTGACAAGTTCTCCTCTCTTTGAGTGACCTAATGGAGTGACTTCTTCCATTTCACTGCTATTGAGGCCACTGTGCTCCTAGGAACATTCAAAGCTTAAATGATTTTATACTCTTGCCGTATAACAACTTTAATTTGGAGGTCTACAGAAATTTCCTTTGACTTCATAAGTTGCTTTTTTTCCTGACATATGGTATGAACTGTGAGACTCTATATAGATAGATACTTTATTAATCCCCAAGGGGAAATTCACATACTCCAGCAGCAGCACTGATAAAAACAATATTAATTAAAGAGTAATGAAAATGCAGTGCAAGTTAAAAAAAGCAAGGTGGAGAGTGCGAGGCAGGTATAACAGTCAATAACATTGTATAATGTTCCTGTTTACCACCCGTGGAATTGGAAGAGTCGCATAGTGTGGGGGAGGAACGATCTCCTCAGTCTGTCAGAGGAGCAGGACAGATGATACTGTTCAGTGGATGCAGTGGATTCTTCATGATTGACAGAAGCCTGCTCAGCACCCGTTGCTCCGCCACAGATGTCAAACTGTCCAGCTCCGTGCTTACAATAGAGTTTGCCTTGCTCACCAGTTTGTCCAGGCGTGAGGCGTCCCTCTTCTTTATGCTGCGTCCCCAGCACACCACCGCGTAGAAGAGGGCACTCACCACAACTGTCTGATAGAACATCTGCAGCATCTTATTGCAGATGTTGAAAGATGCCAGCCTTCTAAGGAAGTATAGTCTGCTCTGTCCTCTCTTGCACAGAGCATCAGTATTGGCAGTCCAATCCAATCCAGTTTATCATCCAGCTGCACTCCCATGTATTTATAGGTCTGTACCCTCTGCACACTGTCACCTCTGATAATCACAGGCCTCTTAAAATCCACCACCAGCTCTTTGGTTTTGCTGGTGTTCAGTTGTAGGTGGTTTGAGTCACACCATTTAACAAAGTCCTTGATTAGGTTCCTATACTCCTCCTCCTGCCCACTCCTGATGCAACCCACGATAGCAGTGTCGTCAGCGAACTTTTTACGTGGCAGGACTCCGAGTTGTATTGGAAGTCTGTAGTTTATAGGCTGAACAGGACCGGAGAAAGTACAGTCCCCTGCGGCACTTCTGTGCTGATGACCACAATGTCAGACCTGCATTTCCCGAGACGCACATACTGAGGTCTGTCTGTAAGATAGTCCACGATCCATGCCACCAGGTATGAATCTACTCCCATCTCTGTCAGCTTGTCCCTAAGGAGCAGAGTGTAAAACATGTGTTTACATTTCTAAACTATGTCCAATCAATTCAATTTGGCATAGTTGCACCCCAATCAAGTTCCAGACATATCTCAAGGATAATTTAATTAATGCAAGCAGGATTCACCTGCCCACATTTTGGAGTGCCACAGCAAAGTGTCTGAATACTTATATAAGTGGCAGATTTCAATTTTTAATTGTAAGTAAATTTGCAAACCTTTTAACATGTGGACATATTGGGATGGAGCTCTTTAAGTTCCAGAGTTTTATTTCAAAACATCTAAATGCCATAACCTCTATTCTGAAAGCTAAAAAAAATAATTTGAAGACTTTTTTTGTTGAAGTTTCAATTAAATAATCAGAAATATCAATGGTTGTGCAGCAAATCTTGCAACAGCATCTATGACCAACACCATTTTTCTTGCCATGAAACATGTGTTTAATGATTACTAACCACAAATCCATTTTTTGTTTTGTGGTACCGTAGGTAAAATTATATACTTTATACTGTAACTCAAATGAAGTGTGAAAACAGTATGGTTGGAAATTCTAAAAAACAAAATATGGTTTAAGCTATCTATTCTGTCCCCATTTTATTTATATTTTACAGGCATCCAGTAAATGTATTTTGAGGCTTTATGTAATTTCAGTACAGTCAGTTGGTAATTCTGTTTGCCATCAGAGGTCAGAGTAGTCATTTTAAACATTTGCTTTCAAAAAAGAGGGCAGTCTCCTGGGCCATGTTCTAACAAAAGAAAAGTGCACATTTTAGAAAAACTGTATGTTCAAGCTTGGAGGAGGGGCGCAGGTGTGCAGTAGTGTGACGAAGCAGCCCTGGGTACAAGCCTGCACTCACGTGCAGACGTGTGTTTGGTCGGCCAGTTTTCTCATTAGTTCTCCAGTGTGTGTAATTAGCACCTGTGCCCACTAAAAAGGAACCCGAGCAGGGTAATAAAGGAGGACAATTTGGAAATGAAACCAAAAGGTGTACCGGGAGAGTGAGACAGTGTGGTGGAGGCTTGTAGCAGGAGGACCCATGTGAGAGCAAAGGAAATATCACTTCAAAGTATGTACTTGCTGAGTAGTCTTTATGAGCCTTCTAAGGATCTAGTATTCACCAAGGGAGCATTATGGAAGATGCAGGACTGGGTCTTTGAGCCCTTGCAAAACATCAGAAATAGGGGGCCGCAGCTGTTGGCATCTCTGCCAGCTTACGGGACCCAATGCAGTGAGCCTAGGAGCCGGGAAAGAGAGGTGTACTATGCCGGCTAGAGATCACATTTCGATTTTAATCGTTGGTTTTCATCCTTCACATGAAAACTGATTTTCTGGGATATTTAATTTTTATTTATTTTTTTAAGAGACTTTATATATTGTTTAAACACTTTATTTTGTGAATAAAAAGCACTTAGCACTGTCTGCACTATTCACTTGTTAAGTGTCATCATTTCCCAGCTGATAGTAACCTGAGGCTAATTTGAGCTCAGATTCTGTTAATATTTAACAAATCATAATTGCTTACTTTCTTATTTCTCTCATGGCTTTTGTTCAAATATTTAGTTTGTTTCTTGACTCCAAGTATATGTGAAATACTTCAGTCTCTCAGAATGCTGAGAAGGGAGGACATATAAATTTCAAGATTTACCCCAGCAATAAAGTTTGCTGCAGGCTGTGTTATATATCTTGCCTCTGGTACTGGCTGTAATGACTTATCTAGTCTTTTGGTTTGTGAACTAGTTCATTTGGGAAATGCTTTGTGGTGTCCGATCAGTTTTGTAGGAGTCTTACTGTACATTAGACTCCCACAAGGGAAACAGCACAGTTGTGGCATTGCAATTGATGGGTCAAATATCTAGTTGCTGCCCCAAATGGAATCTGACATGGATTGCTAGAGCTTGAAAGGGATACCAATACCCATGCTATAACTGGTCATTATCTGTACAGGTGTGCTGTTTCAGAGGAATTGAAGTCTGACATGTAGTTTAGTGAGAAAAATACTTTAAAATGACATGTTGGAGAGAATGTGTAATTCAGCCATAATTTATTCACATAAATAATGTGAAAGGCCTGTGGTACATTGTTTCCATCTTGCACTACCCTGCTTATATTTAATGCTTTTTCCATGTCCAGTAGTGCCAATAATTGAGCCTTTAGCACTTTGGTTTAGTAATTTGGTTTTGAAGCCAGTGTTTTACCAGATTGGTGAGGTTGATTTCTTATTAGCTACCAATTTGCCCTATCTGTGATTTTTCTGTATTAAATTAGGTATTTCTGAACCATGTTGCAGTGCATGGCTGTTAACAAAGAGGATGCCAATATGGCAGAAAAGCAATGTTGGCATACTTAGGTAGCCTCCTTAGTGTTATTTTTACCCCAGACAAAAATGAGCCAAAACATTTTATTAGTTTCAACACATACTGTATTTAGTACTCATCCTATGTGTGATATGTTTTGAGACAGTCGCCAAAGCACAGCCTGATGTAGCAATCGTGACAGTAGAAGTGCGTTTCTTTGCACACTTATTTTTCTGCTGCTTGCACATGAGAGGGTATAATAACAGTGCATGACCAGCACTATTGATATATGTTGCCCTACCCCTGGCAATAACATTGTGAATTAGCTTTGTTTAGGGGACAATTTATCAAACTTGAGAATTTTAGACATTGCCCAATCCTAGTGCTTCCTTTCTTGTAGCACAGTACTAATGTTTCTTATACCATACATTTATTCTAAATGAATGTCAATCTTTGGATACCATTAACGATATCATACCAGACCTGTATTTTATTATTTTTTTTATATAAATACCTAATTTTATTACTAACAGAGAAAGTTAGCAAAACATTCCTGATAGAATTCTGTAGTGGCATATCATCAAATGATATTTCCATTATTTATTTATTCCTGCCCTTTTGACTCATAAAATTTTTTTTCTTGATCTTAATAAATATAATGTTATGTGACCTTGAAATGTATGAACAATGTGAGCCACTTCTTCCTGGTACTCTTAATAGAGGGGATCACCTGTAATTATTTAAAAAGTTTGGTTGCTTGTTGTTCTTCCAAGCCCTTGGGTTAGTAATTTAGCACATCATAAAATAGTAATATAAGCCCTTCTTCTGTTTCAAAGAACTGATCTCCTTTACCAAAATAGCTGTCCATTGGCCTTGGCTGTTAGCAATGTGCAGGATTTGAAACTTAGTGGTTGACGTTGTGTGCATGGGTCTATATGTCTATGTATGTATGTACTGTATTTGTATGTAATATTAATTTTAAAAGATGGCAAAAAAATAAAACTTAAAACTGCACTTGTGAAGCTGGTACAATTACCAATGACAACATAATGTGTGGAGCATCTCAGTTTGCACCAGAGAAGCTTAATGAAATATTTTACGTATGGTGTCCCCACCTGTTGGCATCCCTCATGTTAAAGGTCATTGTTTGCTACACTATTGTTTGTCTGTGACTGACCAATCTCTGGTTTATAGGGCTGCACAGACTACCAGTCATACTTTCAATGTATGTATTTATGTACTACTTTATACTCTTTTATTACTTAGATGCTTTGGCACCAGAATATACCTTTGAATAGGTTGCCATGGGTTATATGTAGACTTAACTGTCCCTTGAGAAACATAATCACAGAGGAAAACCAGGTTCAATTAGTTTGAGTAATCACCTGCAAAAGTTAATTTATTTTTCACAATGATGAACTTATTAATGTGTTACTTTCTACTATCTCTCAGTAATGTGAAAGGCAACGAAGGCCAGTATTCTATGGATTATCTTCTTTATTTTTCTATGATAATGGCTGGCTTCTTATGAGTGAGTGTGGATGGGTACGTGAGCTTACCTTCTGATGGGTTTTTTGTCCTTGCCCTGGATTGTCTCTTGTCTTGTGTACAAATCTCTAACAATCCTGAACTGGATCTGCAGATTAGGAAATTAAAGGAGAGAGAATTGTTAATTCTAAAACTATACCTTCACATTTTATTACATTTTACAGTTTATTATTATAATAGATAAGTGATTATTGAAATTACTATCAAACACAATTACAGCACGTAAGCTTTTTTTCCTTCAATGTCTCAGGCACACACACACATACATAGTGTAGAATAAGCAATAAATTAAGTACTTGTGTAGTACCTCAACATGAAGACATACATTATGAATGTAAATTGAATAGTTTAAGGGTAATGCTTTAAATGTATGCCCTGAACTGGACTTGGTAACTGTCCATATAAACAAAGTTAGTCCTTTAACCACAGACTAGCCAATTTACATTGTCTAATCAGCCTAACCTGTACATCTTCATCTAATGACAAGAAACTAGCATAACTGGAGGGGAAAAAAACAGGCATTCAAGGATAGAGTATGTAAACTCAACACAGTTTATTATTAGGTCAGAATTCAGACCTGGGTCTATTGGGCCTTATGTGCCACACAGTGCTTCCCACTGTATCAATGTGCAGCCCATCCTCATCCATTTTATTTTTGGAAACTATAAGCAATTTGGCCAGATTCAATGCCTGTATGAAATTCAAAACACAGCAAAGAAACCTATTTGGCAGAAGTTAGAAATTAAAAATATAATGACATAATCTGTCTGCACCTTATTCCTGGTTAGTTTTCAGTTTTGCCTGAATAGATTCTTGTTCCCTGTGACTCTATTATGGACTTTCAGAGTGGTTTGAGAGTACAGATACATGACTAGTTGTATTGCTTTGGATGTCATTATAGAACAGAGAATTTGGGGTGTTCCTAGACTAGTAGTAAATTAAACTATACTGCCCTTTGAAAAGTCCTTATTAAATGGCGTCAAGATTTAAACTATTAAAGAAAAAAAGTTTTTCATGCTATAGTACACCATTTAAGTATATGGAGTAGGAATTAAGTTTGAATCCCAGCTAGCCCTGCCAGTTATCCTGCTTATGCTCTGTCATTCAGAAAAGGTCATCATCCTCTTGTAAGCAATTCTGTCTCAGCTGTTAAGGAAAATTTCACACTCTCTTGTGTCTAAGGAGATGTGGCAACTCTCTAAATATGTCCCATGGTAATATGAACATTTTATTTTTATTGGCATTGCGGGAGTGTAATTGGTATTTTAACCTCTGAATGCTCTTTCCCTGACTTACAGTAGTTAGCCTGTTATTAAATCCTGTTTGCAATCATTACAGACAGCTTGCTGATGTGCTACCGTCCTGAAAATTTGTTACATATGCTTTAGTTCAAATCATAAAAAAAAATACTTATGTAATTATCCCTTTTAAAATCTTGTATTCTAGCATACCAAAATGCACAAATATTTAGTATACCTGTTTAACCTCACTGTTTGAACTTTTTTAACAAATATTAATTTGTCTTAAATTTAAATCTAATCTCACACACCTGTTTGTGCAAGTTAACATGCATTTTAAAATTTGTCCTTCATTATTTTATATAAACTTTACCTGCCAAAGTTATACATTGTGGAATAGCACAAAGATTATTTCTGTTGATATGAGAGCTTTATGCCTAATGCCAGATTATTGTTGCATATAGAAATATAATTACTGACCCTAAAAGGGTCATCGCTTCTCTTGTTTACAGATTTACTCAACCAACTGCTTTGGGGCACATAAGCAGTTGTAGTAGGAACTATGACAAATATCTTTAGTAGATGTTTTTGTACCACATTAATATTGGATCTCTGCAGAAGGAACATTGTACCTCAAATTAAGTTTCAGTGATTTTTGCTTTGTAACTGATAGGGAAAAGTTTGTAAGCATCAGTTGCTGCCAGTATTCTGTATTGTTTGTAAGTGAAACTTTGCACTACCAAATGCTTAACCTACAAGTCAGACTTATAGAATTACAGAGCCTCGAATAAATGCATGATTAAACAACTGAAAGGCCAGGTTCTTTATTTCAAAAATCAGAGGATTTTGTTTGGATGGGGCTGTGGAGGGTTCACACTGGCTAATGAAATTAAATTGTTTTTTTAACTGCATGATTATTTATTCATTATGTCCTCATTAAAGCAGTTGACAGTTTATCTTCTTTTAACCAAACACCTACAAAACACTTCTATAGATAAGTTTTTTTGTCAGTATTTCTGCTTTGCACATGTATTAATCTGTTTATTTTATAAATGTGCTTCTTTCTGTATAAATTAATAGCAAGATCAACATTCTCCTGCCAAGGAATATACATACATAATCGTTACAAGGCATGCATACAGTGAACCCATGCTCAGTCATGTGAGGCTAGTGCAATTTGTCAACAGTCATCTTAACAATACCTTTAAACTGTCCTTGTAAGGTACAGTAATCCCTCGCTATATCGCGCTTCGACTTTCACGGCTTCACTCAATCGCGGATTTTATATGTAAGCATATTTAAATATATATCGCTGATTTTTTGCTGGTTCGTGGGTTTCAGTGGACAATGGGTGTCTTAATTTCTGGTACATACTTCCTCAGTTGGTTTGACCAGTTGATTCCATACAAGGGACGCTATTGGCAGATGGCTGAGAAGCTACCCAATCAGAGCACGTATTACGTATTAATTAAAACTCCTCAAATGTATTTTGAGCAGGGTGCCGTTCGCACCCCTAGAGGATACAGACGCTCCTCAAAAAACACTGAAAGACTACCTTCACATTGCTCCCTTCCTTGCTGGGTTACTTGTGGCTGCTTTTTTGCGCAATATGATTTCCGCACGGTGCTTCGCATACTTAAAAGCCCAAACAGCACCTATTGATTTTTGATTGTTTGCTTTTCTCTCTCTCTCTCTCTCTCTCTGCTCTGACATTCTCTGCTCCTGACGGAGGGGGTGTGAGAAGGGGGGCTGTTCGCACCCCTACAGGATACGGACGTTTGTCTAAAAAAATGATGAAAGACTACCTTCACATTGCTCCCTTCCTTGCTGGGTTACTTGTGGCTGCTTTGTCAAGCGATATGCTTCCCGCACGGTGCTTCGCATACTTAAAAGCTCAAACAGCACCTATCGGTTTTTGATTGTTTGCTTCTCTCTCTCTCTCTCTCTCTCTCTCTCTCTCTCTCTCTCTCTCTCTCTCTCTCTCTCTCTCTCTCTCTCTCTCTCTCTCTCTCTCTCTCTCTCTCTCTCTCTCTCTCTCTCTCTCTCTCTCTCTCTGACATTCTCTGCTCCTGACATGCACTCCTTTGAAGAGGAAGATATGGTTGCATTCTTTTAATTGTGAGAAGGAACTATCATCTGTGTCTTGTCATGGAGCACGTTTAAACGTTTGAAAAAGAGACAAATGTTTGTTGCAGTGTTTGAATAAAGTTCCTGTCTCTCTACAACCTCCTGTGTTTCTCTGCAAATCTGTGACCCAAACGTGACAATATAAAAATAACCATGTAAACATAAGTTTTTTACTTCGTGGATTTTCATCTTTCGCTGGGGGCTCTGGAACGCAACCCCCGCAATGGAGGAGGGATCACTGTACTCTCATGGACACAGAGGAAACTCAAAAACTGAGCACAGAAAGCACCCAACCCTGAAATTAAACTGACTTCGCATATGCTTTCTTTGTGACAGCATACCTATCATAGGTTTTATTATGAATTATTGCATAATGCAAAATATGTACAGCATATTTTATCTCTATCCATATTGAACAAGAAATCTATCATCCTGTTATTGGACAGATTGTAAAAACGTCTTCAGTAAATTGTGAAACTTTGTATGAGCTGTTCATCAACTGGTGAATGATAGAGCTGCTTTCCCAACTGTTGTTATGTTTACTACTGCAAAAGTCACCCCAGAGAGTGAGACAGAAACATGAGCTAACAGGCCAGAAGGTGAGAAAACCATTCCTTTAGTCACGCTGCTATTAAAAAACAAGTGGAAGCTGTTCGCTTTAATGCCAAGTCTTCACAGCCTAACACTCAACCTCTGTTAGAGGACCGCCTTTAATTAAATGTCCAGGTCTCTGGTAAGCAACTGCTTCCAAGTTTGTCAAGTTGTTTTCTTTCAATAAGAAGAAGGTGTTGTAACTCTCATTAGTGAAAACAAATTGAAGAACAACATCTTTAGGCTGCTCATCTCTACTCAAATTTCAAATGTATCTAGCAGGCACATTTCATTAGAGGGTGCATTTAATTATATGTCAGACTCATCTTTGTCTCCTAAGTGATTCTTATAGAAAGGAAGTGTTCCCTACTGGTAAGCAAACACTATAATACAGTGGCATGTAGATCAAATATCTTGTGCATTAGACAGGCACTAATGGGTTTAAATTGTCAACAAAATACATATGGTTTAAAATGAAACTGGGTAGTTTTTAAGGAAGCTGTATTATACAAAATATGCTGTGTAAATACAGACTGTTCTAGGTAGTGCTGATCCTTGTGTAGTCAAATATTTTGGCTTTATATATATATAAATTTTATATATGAGGGATTACTGTACAGTTTAATTTATATACAGTGCATCCGGAAAGTATTCACAGCGCATCACTTTTTCCACATTTTGTTATGTTACAGCCTTATTCCAAAATGGATTAAATTCATTTTTTTCCCTCAGAATTCTACACACAACACCCCATAATGACAACGTGAAAAAAGTTTACTTGAGGATTTTGCAAATTTATTAAAAATAAAAAAACTGAGAAATCACATGTACGTAAGTATTCACAGCCTTTGCTCAATACTTTCTCGATGCACCTTTGGCAGCAATTGCAGCCTCAAGTCTTTTTGAATATGATGCCACAAGCTTGGCACACCTATCCTTGGCCAGTTTTGCCCATTCCTCTTTGCAGCACCTCTCAAGATCCATCAGGTTGGATGGGAAGCGTCGGTGCACAGCCATTTTAAGATCTCTCCAGAGATGTTCAATCAGATTCAAGTCTGGGCTCTGGCTGGGCCACTCAAGGACATTCACAGAGTTGTCCTGAAGTCACTCTTTTAATATCTTGGCTGTGTGCTTAGGGTTGTTGTCCTGCTGAAAGATGAACCGTTGCCCTAGTCTGAGGTCAAGAGCGCTCTGGAGCAGGTTTTCATCCAGGATGTGTCTGTACATTGCTGCAGTCATCTTTCCCTTTATCCTGACTAGTCTCCCAGTTCCTGCCACTGAAAAACATCCTCACAGTATGATGCTGCCACCACCATGCTTCACTGTAGGGATGGTATTGGCCTGGTGATGAGCGGTGCCTGGTTTCCTCCAAACGTGACGCCTGGCATTCACACCAATGGTGATGAGCGGTGCCTGGTTTCCTCCAAACGTGACGCCTGGCATTCACACCAAAGAGTTCAATCTTTGTCTCATCAGACTAGAGAATTTTCTTTCTCATGGTCTGAGAGTCCTTCAGGTGCCTTTTGGCAAACTCCAGGCAGGCTGCCATGTGCCTTTTTCTAAGGAGTGGCTTCCGTCTGGCCACTCTACCATACAGGCCTGATTGGTGGATTGCTGCAGAGATGGTTGTCCTTCTCGAAGGTTCTCCTCTCTCCACAGAGGACCTCTGGAGCTCTGAAAGAGTGACCATTGGGTTCTTGGTCACCTTCCTGACTAAGGCCCTTCTCCCCTGATCGCTCAGTTTAGATGGCCAGCCAGCTTTAGGAAGAGTCCTGGTGGTTTCGAACTTCTTCCACTTACGGATGATGGAGGCCACTGTGCTCATTGGGACCTTCAAAGCAGCAGAAATTTTTCTGTAACCTTCCCCAGATTTGTGCCTCGAGACAATCCTATCTCAGAGGTCTACAGACAATTCCTTTGACTTCATGCTTGGTTTGTGCTCTGACATGAACTGTCAACTGTGGGACCTTATATAGACAGGTGTGTGCCTTTCCAAAGCATGTCCAATCAACTGAATTTACCACAGGTGGACTCCAATTAAGCTACAGAAACATCTCAAGGATGATCAGGGGAAACAGGATGCACCTGAGCTCAATTTCAAGCTTCATGGCAAAGGCTGTGAATACGTATGTAAATGTGCTTTCTCAATTTTTTTATTTTTAATAAATTTGCAAAAATCTCAAGTAAACTTTTTTCACGTTGTCATTATGGGGTGTTGTGTGTAGAATTCTGAGGAAAAAAATGAATTTAATCCATTTTAGAATAAGGCTGTAACATAACAAAATGTGGAAAAAGTGATGTGCTGTGAATACTTTCCGGATGCTCTGTGTGTGTATGTGTATGTGTGTGTGTATATGTGTGTATATATATATATATATATATATATATATATATATATAATATTATATATACATTACAATATACAGTTGTGCTTGAAAGTTTGTGAACCCTTTAGAATTTTCTATATTTCTGCATAAATATGACCTAAAACATCATCAGATTTTCACTCAGATCCTAAAAGTAGATGAAGAGAAACCAGTTAAACAAATGAGACAAAAATATTATACTTGGTCATTTATTTATTAAGGAAAATGATCGAATGTTACATATTTGTGAGTGGCAAAAGTATGTGAACCTTTGCTTTCAGTATCTGGTGTGACCCCCCCCTTTGCAGCAATAACTGCAACTAAACGTTTCCGGTAACGTAACTGTTGATAAGTCCTGCACACCGGTTTGGAGGAATTTTAGCCCATTCCTCCGTATAGAACAGCTTCAACTGTGGGATGTTGGTGGGTTTCCTCACATTAACTGCTTGCTTCAGGTCCTTCCACAACATTTCGATTGGATTAAGGTCAGGACTTTGACTTGGCCATTCCAAAGCATTAACTTTATTCTTCTTTAACCATTCTTGTTGTCTTGCTGCATGACCCACCTTCTTTTGAGATTCATTTCATGGGCAGATGTCCCGACATTTTCCTTTAGAATTTTCTGATATAATTCAGAATTCATTGTTCCATCAATGAAGGCAAGCCGTCCTGGCCCAGATGCAGCAAAACATGCCCAAACCATGATACTACCACCACCATGTTTCACAGATGGGATAAGGTTCTTATGCTGGAATGCAGTGTTTTCCTTTCTCCAAACATAATGCTCTTCATTTAAACCAAAAAGTTCTATTTTGGTCTCATCCGTCCACAAAACATTCTTCCAAAAGCCTTCTGGTTTGTCCATGTGACCTTTAGCAAACTGTAGACGAGCAGCAATGTTTTTTTTGGAGAGCAGTGGCTTTCTTCTTGCAACCCTGCCATGCACACCATTGTTGTTCAGTGTTCTCCTGATGGTGGACACATGAACATTATCCAATGTGAGAGAGGCCTTCAGTTGCTTAGAAGTTACCCTGGGGTCCTTTGTGACCTCGCCGACTATTACACGCCTTGCTCTTGGAGTGAACTTTGTTGGTCGACCTCTCCTGGGAAGGGTAACAATGGTCTTGAATTTCCTCCATTTATACACAATCTGTCTGACTGTGGATTGGTGGAGTCCAAACTCTTTAGAGATGGTTTTGTAACATTTATCAGCCTGATGAGCATCAACAACTCTTTTTCTGAGGTCCTCAGAAATCTCCTTTGTTCGTGCCATGATACACTTCCACAAACATGTGTTGTGAAGAGCAGACTTTGATAGATCCCTGTTCTTTAAATAACACAGGGTGCCCACTCACACCTGATTGTCATCCCATTGATTGAAAACAGCTGACTCGAATTTCACCTTCAAACTAACTGCTAATCCTAGAGGTTCACATACTTTTGCCAGTCACAAATATGTAATATTCGATCATTTTCCTCAATAAATAAATGACCAAGTATAATATTTTTGTCTCATTTGTTTAACTGGTTTCTATTTATCTACTTTTAGGACTTGAGTGAAAATCTGATGATGTTTTAGGTCATATTTATGCAGAAATATAGAAAATTCTAAAGAGTTCACAAACTTTTAAGCACAACTTTGTGTGTATGTGTATATATATATATATATATAGACGAGTGGGGACCCAAAAATAACCGGAAATATTTTTAAAACGTGTTTAATTTAATTTTCTATACAAACTACAATTAGTCTCCTTCAAAGTACTCTCCATTGGTGGAAATACACTTATCTAACCGTTTGTTCCATTGTTCGAAACATTTTTTAAATTCGTCTGAAGTAATGCCCATTAATGCTCTGGTCGTTTCTTGTTTTACCTCTTCGACGTCAGCAAAACGACTTCCTTTCAAGTCTTTTTTCATCCGAGGGAACAAAAAGAAATCACACGGAGCTAAATCCGGTGAGTAGGGTGGGTGGTTCAGGGTTGTCATACCGTTTCTTGCCAAAAATTGGCGAATGCTGAGAGCAGTGTGAGATGGAGCATTGTCATGATGAAAGAACCAATCGCCCGACTCCCACAAATCAGGGCGTTTCCTTCTCACACTGTTGTGCAACCTTCTTAACACTTCTAGGTAGAATGCTTGGTTTACAGTCTGACCTGCTAGAACAAATTCATAATGCACGAGACCTTTGACATCAAAAAAAGAAATCAACGTTGTTTTCACTTTTGATTTCACCTGCCGAGCTTTTTTTGCTCGAGGAGAATTCGCGGTTTTCCAATGACTGGACTGCTGTTTCGACTCAGGATCGTAACTGTAGCATCGATCAAACTACTTTTACAAAAAAATTCACTGAACACAAGCACAACCTTCCAGACTGATGGCACTTGGCAGACTGACTTGTGAGGAGTGTAACTAGATAGATAGATAGATAGATAGATAGATAGATAGATAGATAGATAGATAGATAGATAGATAGATAGATAGATACTTTATCAATCCCAGGGGGAAATTCACATACTCCAGCAGCAAAAAATATTAAATTAAAGAGTAATAAAAAATGCAGGTAAAAAACAGACAATAATTTGAATAATGTTCAACGTTTACCCCCTCTGGTGGAATTGAAGAGTTGCATAGTTTGGGGGAGGAATGATCTTCTCAGTCTGTCAGTGGAGCAGGACAGTGACAGCAGTCTGTCGCTGAAACTGCTCCTCTGTCTGGAGATGACACTGTTTAATGGATGTAGTGGATTCTCCATAATTGATAGGAGCCTGCTGAGTGCCCGTTGCTCTGCTACGGATGTCAAACCGTCCAGCTCTATGCCAACAATAGAGCCTGCCTTCCTCACCAGTTTGTCCAGGCGTGAGGCATCCTTCTTCTTAATGCTGCCTCCCCAGCACACTACTGCGTAGAAGAGGGCACTCGCCACAACCATCTGATAGAACATCTGCAGCATCTTACTGCAGATGTTGAAGGATGCCAGTCTTCTAAGGAAGTACAGGCGGCTCTGTCCTTTCTTGCACAGAGAATCAGTATTGGCAGTCCAGTCCAATTTATCGTCCAGCTGCACTCCCAGGTATTTATAGGTCTGAACCCTCTGCACACAGTCACCTCTGATGATCACGGGGTCCATGAGGGGCCTGGGTCTCCTAAAATCCACCACCAGTTCCTTGGTTTTGCTGGTGTTCAGTTGTAGGTGGTTTGAGTCGCACCATTTAACAAAGTCCTTGATGAGGTTTCTATACTCCTCCTCCTGCCCACTCCTGATGCAGCCCACGATAGCAGTGTCGTCAGCAAACTTGTGCACGTGGCAGGACTCCGAATTGTATTGGAAGTCCGATGTATATAGGCTGAATAGGACCGGAGAAAGTACAGTCCCCTGCGGCGCTCCTGTGTTGCTGACCACAATGTCAGATCTGCAATTCCCGAGACGCACATACTGAGGTCTGTTTGTAAGATAGTCCACGATCCATGCCACCAGGTATGAATCTACTCCCATCTCTGTCAGCTTGTCCCTAAGGAGCAGAGGTTGGATGGTGTTGAAGGCGCTAGAGAAGTCTAGAAACATAATTCTTACAGCGCCACTGCCTCTGTCCAAGTGGGAGAGGGATCGATGTAGCATATAGATGATGGCATCTTCCGCTCCCACCTTCTCCTGGTATGCGAACTGCAGAGGGTCGAGGGCGTGTTGGACCTGTGGCCTCAGGTGGAGAAGCAGCAGCCGCTCCATGGTCTTCATCACATGTGATGTTAGAGCGACAGGCCGGAAGTCATTCAGCTCACCAGGACGTGATACCTTTGGGACTGGGGTGACGCAAGATGTTTTCCAAAGCCTCGGGACTTTCCCCTGATCCAGGCTCAGGTTGAAGATGCGCTGTAGAGGACCCCCCAGCTCTGATGCACAGACCTTCAGCAGTCGTGGCGATACTCCATCTGGACCTACTGCTTTGCTGGCACGAAGTTTCCTCAGCTCTCTGCTCACTTGCGCTGCTGTAATTGTGGGTGGGGATGTCTCTAGTATGTTGGTATCAGCAGAAGGATGTGTAGAGAGTGCAGTACTCCAAGGTGAGAGTGGGTTAGGGTGGTCAAACCTGTTAAAGAAGATGTTCATTTGGTTTGCTCTCTTCACGTCTCTCTCGATGGTGGTACCCCGCTTCGAGCTGCAGCCAGTGATGATCTTCATCCCATCCCACACTTCCTTCATGCTGTTATTCTGCAACTTCTGCTCCAGCTTTCTCCTGTACTGCTCCTTCGCCGCCCTGAGCTGGACTCGGAGTTCCTTCTGCACGCGCTTACAATACAATACAATACAGTTTATTTTTGTATAGCCCAAAATCACACAGGAAGTGCCGCAATGGGCTTTAACAGGCCCTGCCTCTTGACAGCCCCCCAGCCTTGACTCTCTAAGAAGACAAGGAAAAACTCCCAAAAAAACCTAGTAGGGAAAAATGGAAGAAACCTTGGGAAAGGCAGTTCAGAGAGAGACCCCTTTCCAGGTAGATTGGGCGTGCAGTGGGTGTCAAAAGAAGGGGGTCAATACAATACAGTACAGTACACAGAACAATTTCTGAATATAGTAAGAAATAAAAAAAAAATATATATATATAAATTTTAGAAGTACAGAGCAGAATTTAACAGTAGATGATATATCCCATAATAAGATTTGTATTTGTATAGAGTCCTGGAGACCTCATCCTTCAAGCTGCCTCCCCCATTTGGCCATTCCACAGCTGAAACAGTGCTGGGCCAGCCAATCCGATGAAAGGACCCCTCTCTCCCACGATTCCTGCGATCCTCCATCAGAGATGACTTTTCCTTAGGCAGGCAAAACAACTTGGCGGGTGGGCCGTGGCACCAAGTGCCACATTTGAGTACCGAGAAGAAAAACAGAATAAGTGAGGGTTAGTATACAATTATAACTGTCATGTTACTTATGTTTAAGTGCTAATGACTAACAACAGAGATGCAGTCTGTACAGTTAATCAGCAGCTCTAGTCAGGATATGCTAAACTGAAGTAGTGAGTCTTCAGCCGGGATTTAAAAGCTGAGACCGAAGGGGCATCTCTTATAGTAGCAGGCAGACCATGAGCTTGAGCTCATGCTGATCACCGTCTTTAAAGGCTCTTTTCTTGTGGTTCAAAAGGCCCTTGATGTCACTTGTAATCCATGGCTTGTTGTTAGCATAGCAGCGTACAGTTCTTACTGGAACTACAATGTCCATACAGAAGTTGATGTAGTCAGTAGTGCAGTCAACAACCTCCTCAATGTTCTCACTATGTGATCCCTGCAGGATATCCCAGTCTGTAGTTCCAAAACATTGTCTCAGAGCATTCTTAGCCTCCGGGGTCCACTTCCTGAATGATCGTGTGGTTACAGGTAGGACTCTCACTTTTGGTTTGTAGTGAGGCTGAAGCAGAACCAGGTTATGATCCCCTTTCCCAGGCGCAGGCAGCGGGGTGGCACTGTATGCGTCTTTAACGTTTGCATACAGTAAATCAATAGTCTTATTTCCCCGGGTGTTGCAGTCCACATACTGGGAGAATGCAGGTAATGTTTTGTCCAGCGTCACATGGTTAAAGTCTCCAGCAATTAGCACAAGTGCCTCGGGGTGCTGCGTTTGTAACTTAGCAACAGCCCTAGCGGCCCAACCACGTACTACAAGTACCAACCTAACAACAACAAAATTCTGGTTATTTTTGGGTCCCCCCTCGTATATAGAGTTTTACCATCTTCATCTGCTGACCGGATTTACAATTTGGTATTACTCCATTTGAGGTAAATAGTGATGTGTATTATATTAATATCACCGGTTCCGCCTGCACTTTCATAAGTAATAAGAAAGAGGTACTGAAAATTCCAAAGGTCAGTTTATACATATTCTGTGCTCATATTAATGGAAGAAGAGGCTGCTAGTGCAAGTGTTGTTTATATATATATATATATATATATATATATATATATATATATATATATATATATATATATATATATAAAAAAAAATCACTGAAGACTGCATAATTCCATCAAATCAATGATATATTGACTTCACAGAACAGTTTCCGTTAATTTATCTGCTGTTTGTTTCTTCATAATTTATTCTTTCCATCAATTTTCTACATATTTATATGCAGGCTGTTTCACACAGGTAACTCATGACATTACTGGGTTAACTACTTAACCATTTTAGAGGGATTTCCTCCTTCTCCTTTATCTTAGGAAGTATTTTTGTTCCAGGTCAATTGTTATTTGCCCATGACAGTGCTAGGTATGGATAAAGGATCTTGGTATCTTTGTTAAAGATCTGATCAGATTCTTAGTTGTTTTGTTTGTGTCTAAAAGGAAATAAGCTGGTATTAACTGTGTTTGCTATACTACTCATATAATCCAGGACATTTTTTTAAAGAAATGTTTGTAAAGAAATATTACAGAAGTAAAGCTGTGAACGAAAACTTGCTCAATATTTTGCTTAGTTATTTTACAACACTGATCCAAAGACATACCACATCGTTTACAGTTCATAAAATATATATAATTTTTTTGTTTACACTAGTCATGTAAACTGCATGTACATACACTACAAGATCGGTTACCAGCTTTTACTGTTGGTTCTCCAACAGTCCCATGTTAGTTAAAAGAGGTGGTTATAAATTAGGATGCTATAACAGGCCTCACTTTTTTCACTGTATTCCTCCATTAGGTTATGCAATACAAAGATTGTATCCATGCTTCCCCTTCCTGGTTTGAAATCAAACTGATTTTTTTCATTCATTATTTCTCTTAATCTGTTTTTATTTACATTTTTCCATGTCTTTAAGGAATGAGGTAGTAGATGAATGCCTCTGTAATTATGATTGCTCTTGGTTTAATTTATTCTACAGTACCTTCCATGGCTTTTGCTATCTTTTGCTGGGTTTTTGGGATTTCCTAATTCAGTTACTCTTGAAAATACACTAGAGCATGGATTATCCAAACTAATTGGAACCAAGGTTGTTTCAGTTCATCAAACAGTCTGGATAATCAAACATATGTGAGGATACCCAGTTTATATTAAACATATTAACTAAGGCTAAAAGTAAATTTTTGCACACAAGGTTATTACTAGTCTGCTTTAGAATGTGGAGTATTATAAAAAGTAATCAATTTAGGAAATGGTTTGTAAAAAATAAGCAAAATATTTTAAACAAATAATGTATTCTTTATTATTTTTTGAACTTGACTAATTGCTAAATGTAATTATAACTATAAATTACACTTTTCATATAAAATATTGACACAGATTTGAATATAATGAATCGTGGCAACATTTTTTTTTTTGGTCTAGACCATGGAAAGGGGGATTTGAATAGAGAGCGCACACATGTGTTTTGGGGTCACTTCTTTACTAAAATCCATTGGCCTATGTGTGTAGCCACCTGTGAGCCTCCAGAAGTAATCCTGACTTGGATCACCTTACAGAGTTGAGGAAACTGAGAGCATTGCCTCTGACTTCAAATGTGCAGTACGCGGTGGAACCAGCTGTGTGATTGTGCAGGCGGCCAGTGTATGAAGCAAATCAGAGCATGTGGAGCTGCATAGAAATAGCTGTGAAAGATTGAAGGGCTGGGCCACAGAGCAACTGTTAGGGAACAATGTTCTTTGCTTTTCACCCACATCATCTTTAGGAACCCCAAAAAAATCATTTTTGTGAACTTTGTGCTTGACAGTTATGAAATGAATTTTTGTTGCAAACTTGCAAAACATTATGTGAAACCAGATTTCACTGTTTTGCTCATCACTAGCTATACTGCTATATCTTTGAATAAGTAATCTTAAATTAATGTATTAAGTGGCGGAAGTAATACTTCAGTGTAACAACTAGTGCTATAAAAGTAGATTCTGTAATTTTGGAGTGGTGATTGAGATAATTGACTGCTTGAATGAATGACATTTGCATAATTGGTTTTCTTCTTTATTTCATCATCTTGTACCTCTCTTATTAGCACACTCTTTGCCTTTCTCCCAGTCTGCTTATATAATCGTCATCTGATGTTTCTCCAGACTTCCTCCATTTCAAGTTTGTTTTGCAGATTTTTGTGTTTTATCATTCCACCTTTAGGTGCCTTTTTCTTACTTTTTTGCCTGATTTTCTGCATTTAAATTCTCACTAATATATTTTATCACTTTTATTCATCTACTCCATAAACCTCCAGATCCTCTGCAATCAGTTCTTCAATTTCAACCATCCTATTTCCCATGTCTCTTCTTGTTTCTGCATTGATTGATTTGTTTCTGCATTGATTGTCTGCTCTTTAGGCACCCTTCTTCTCTGTCCTTTTTTAGATCTCCTGCTAGTACTCAGTTGTGTTACTGCTTCTCATGATATAGTCAGTTTGTGTTCTATTCCCCTTCTACTGTGTTATCAAGTGGTTCCTCTCTTTTGAAATTGAATGTTTTTAAAATCACCAAGTCATGCCTCCTTAGAACATATTGGATGTTTCTAGTTACCTAATTTTTCTCACCTTATCTATTGCTGCATAAATAATATGGCAGAGCTGGAAAGTCTGAAGTCACAATTGTGTCATTAGAGACCTCTGCACATTTGCTGATTTTTATGTTCTTCGCCACCATAAATATGACTCTTTCTGCTTAGAAGCTTTAAATAAATAATATGCAAAGCAACCATTGAGCATATTGTACGAACAGTAGCCTCCTTTGGATGAATAAAGAGGGTTAGGCTTGGTGAAATTTGTAGGGCTAAATGGCCTGTTCTCTTCAATTTTTTTCTAATATCCTCTTATCCTTTTGTTAAGTTCTTGCTTATTTAGCCACCTCCCCCCTTTTATGGTAGCACTTGCCCACATTTCACAAAGTTAAGAAATGAACCCAGCAAATCGTCTCCAGAGTACTCCCTATCTTAGAGTCAGTTTTATTCAAATTGAAAATCATACTGTAGATAAATAGAACTTTTATTTGTCCCCAGGGAGAAATTTTCATTTTTACAGAAGCTCTTTAAATAAATACATCAATAGTTAGATAAATAAGTAAGTAAATAAAAATACACACACACTTTGGTCTGATCACACACTGGAATTTCTGTAAAGCAAAAAACTTCAAAAGAAAGAAAAGTTCTGACTTTGCAGTCACAGTCATACTAATAATGCTTTGCCTTAGGGTTAATGTTTTAGAGCTTCATGTCCTTGCTGTAGCAAACCACGGCTTTAAATGGCAAGTCTTGTTTTGGCCCAAATTGCACATCCTACAAGACAGCAGATTATGTGTGTTTTTTTTGTGTTTGAACAAAGAACACACAAAAACAGATGTGTATTATATATATATTTTTTAAAACTATATGTTCCGTAAGTTTGTACACATTTATCTCCATCAGTATCAGAAGTTAATCTAGTCTGAAATGTATTTTTATTAAATTCTAAGAAAAAAAAACTCCAACTTGTTTATTTTATACAATTTAAAGTATTTTTTTATTTTCTATGCAAATATCTAACAGAGCCACTGTCTTTCACTTACCCTTATTTTGATGCATTCTTCTGCAATATTTTTGGAGTTTGATTTGATATGTACAAAATGTAATTTTTGAATTCCAGCCATTTATAATAAACCACTTTGAAACATCTCTGGCACCTTCGAAATAAAGCATTTCATTATAACAGCTGCACAACCAGGGCAGCCTAAGTGATATAGATAGAAAAAGTAGCCTAATATGATTGGTTCCTTGACAAATGATTTATCTGCCTAAAAACATTCCTGATTAAGATCATTTGCCCCTATTAGGATTCTGCCAATGTAGGAATTTTAAGTTCCATTTTAATGTTAATAACAATTCTAATTATTCTGCATTTAAAATGAAATTATGAAAGCTTTTTATATGGCTGATTGTTAAATTGCCAAAAGATTTGTTAATTATTATTTTTTGTTAGACTCTTATGGTTATGATTATGTTCTTGAACAGATATTTTTTACCAGCTATAATTGATAAGGATTTTTAGGAGTTAAATAAAAGTTTTATTCTGAAATCTGTTTATTTTTGTAAGTTAACATTGAGTCTTTTAACATAAATAGAAGCTGGTGTCAGATTTAGAGTGTGTAGTTTTCAGTCATGGTGTGTTAATAATGACCTACTAAGATCTGCTTTGTAGGTTTTGACAGTTTCAGGTGATGTGCCATTTTTATTTGAAATATTAACAACCTATCTGACACTAAGGGCTGTATTCTCTTGAATGGTCATCTTTAGGCCCCCAAGATTCCACACAATCTCTTTTTAACTTAATAACCGAGTTGCTAATTATTAGTGTTTTGATAGGTATGCCAAGTATATTCATAGGATAGCTGTTATTAGTTCAGAGTTTGCCTAACAGATGTACTGTAATTAAAACAACAAATCTTTTTAATATGGAGGTTATAGAAAATCAATACAACATGCTGATCTGTGCTTTCATGTTGGACTGCTATACTTTATGTCCAATAGTAAAAGTAATAATAGTTTTTTGACCACAATGCTCTTTTATATGGCTTTTCTTAACTTGTTGTTTCAACATACAGTTCATTCCTTCACAATCCGTGACACCGTGAATGTCGAAATTTGCAACAAATAATTGTGTATATGTGTATATAACTTTATATATGCACAGACAAACATACTGTACTTTTAGGTAAATTGACCTGTTTTAAACAAGTCAAGTATATTCATTAGCACGGTTTTGATTTATTATACTAGAAATAACATTTGCCATTCTTAATATATAATATAATAACCTTAGTCCTCAATATCGTAACACACATGAATGCATCTGTGAGGGTGGACTAATGATCAGTTTCCCTTAAAAGGGTGGCATAGTGAGTAGGGCTTGCAGGGGAGGCAGGAGTTTTCAGTGCATATTTAGAGAAGTATATTGTGATTTACATCTGATTCTTTTGGCTCTTCATTTCTTTGAAAACTGTCTTGTAGGGAATTAATACCTCTTCAATTACATGCTTCACCTTTAGTGTTGACGTTGATCGATCAGTGTCATAAAACATGTCCATGACAATCTTGGCAATTTAGAGAACACTCGCTGTATTGTTTGGTTTGACCTTGTCTTCTTCCTCTTACTCATCAGCTTCAGGCTTTAGTAGCAGTCTTTTCCAGTAGCTCGTCCTCTTGTAGTTCCTCAGTGTCGGTGTTAAGGATTTGTTGACATTCTTGTACATTTTTAGCATTTTTGGTTCCTTACAATTTGAACAGTCTGAAGTTGTTGACAGTTTTGAGTCTTTGTTGATTGCATGTGGCATTGTCTGTTTAAGTTTAAGTTCCTGTTGATTTCTTAGTATTGTTGTTGTTCAGGGCAGATTATTTTTATTTACTATGCTGCTGTCTCTAATCTGTAATCTCTTTCCCTTATGTTATCCTTTTATTGATTTTAATTAGCCACATCATTGTAGAACAATTAGCAAATTTAATGATATGGATGATACTACTTATTTTGTTTAATTTATAGGTTAAGAGTAAGTGCAGCCCGAACCCAAGGGGCACTGACTTTAGACGTGTCTGTGAATGCTGTGGTAGTCCTGCCCTTTGGACAGTTAAGCACGTGATATAATGTGTTTGTGGTTAGTGAAACAGCGGTGTGCCTTGGGATGTTTTTGGCTATAAAAAGTGAGCCACCCCATAGAAAACATTGGGAAACACTGTACTATAGCCTTATCTCTCTGTTTTTTGTATTAAGATTAAACATGCATTAATTATCAAACATGTATTAGTGTATTTAAAATCACCAGTGTATGTAGGTTACGTGACATTATAAAGATGAATCATACCATCAGGCTGTCATGTCTTCTGCTTCCACTCAGGGACTGACTATGCCAATCTGGAGAAAAGCAAGAGTAATTGTTTATTTTGCATCACATTCACTTGATTCTTGAAAGTGTGTACTTTTTGTATATCTGCTATATAACACTAAATGCTATGTGTTTCTCCAGTCACTGAGAGCAATCTGATTAGTCAGTTTGGCTTTGGCGATATGATCAAAAGAGGAAGTGTTACAATATAATTGTTACAGCAGTTAGGAATTTATTTTACTTCTGTTAGTTAAAAGATTGAGTGATCAGGGTATGTACGTGCCATTAACACAAGACAAATTACTTAGGATGTCTTTCGGTAAAGCTATGGTAGCCTTATCAATAAAAATAAATTTTATGTCCATAAAAGTAATATTAAATATTACTCTGTAGTTAATATGTGACATTTTCTATTAATGGGATATATTGCTAGTTTCCCTCTTACACTTCATATTTTATATATGCTGCTTTTACAAAATCTGTATACAACCTGATTGTGCTTAAGTAATATTCTTTTTACAACTATTAATTATTTTTTGCTCCTATTGATGACAAGTAAAATGTGGGCATGATAAGAATCTATGGTGCTATTCCTATTAAATGCTCTTATGTTGAATTTAGTAATTTCAGCTTTTGAGGAAGTTTTTCTTTAATCCAATGCTAGTTAATCACACAGTATCCCTCTATCCTAATGTCGTGGTTATGTTCAGGGTTACTTAGGAAAGCCTGTGCTTATCCCAGCAGGTTTGGGTGCAAGGCAGTAGATATCCTAAAGACACACACGCTCATTCAGTTTCCAGGGGGTGTGTGTGTGTGTGCTTTTTTAAATCATTTTTAAATTAGTCTAACATGGAGCATGGGTCTTGTTCTTTTGAAAAATAGCAAAATCACATTCACCTTTTTTTAAGACCTAAAAAAAATGTACATCTTATAAAGAAACATAACTTGGACTGTTACTAGCACAAAGTGTACATTTTTTTATTTCTAGTAATTTTGAAACTCTAAAAAAGAAATATTAAAGTCACAACATATATGTGACAGTCAACTTTAATAATAATGACTTAGGAGACCAAAGTGTAAGAAAAAGGAGATTTTTGATAAATGAAAGAATAACTAGAACTGTGTAAAGGGGTACAATACTGTCCAATTGTGTGGCCTCCCTTCCTTGTTTCCTGCAGACAGCTGAGCTCTTGTCCACCAGCTACCTTACCACTCCAAGCTCAGTGTGAACCAGACTTATCGGGGCTTTTGAGACCAGGGGAATGACCACTTCTGGGTTAAATGGCAACCCTTCCCTTATTGTGCTCTTGAGTGCAATACTCCCACCCTCTCCTCCCCAAAAAAAATCTGTGTAATAAGTGTTGAGCACTGAGACTTAACAAATGTCAAATTTCATTATCTTGTTTGAGACAGCATATATGTAGATTTGTGTGTGTGTGTATTTTTTAATGGAATTGATTGAAGTAATTCTGTAATAGTAAACACTATTTAGAATCATTATTTAGTAAGTAATAATGGGAATATTTTTTTTTTAACAGATCCTTATGCACACAAAAGATATGGTTCAGAAGGTAAAGTTTCTTAACTTTATTATGTAAAATTTTCAGTTTTATATCCTTTTTCTTTTTTTTTCTTTGTTAATAAAATTTAAATGCTTTTATAGTAGATCATCTGCTATGTCAGGATGTGATGAATTCCAAACACTGATTATTTTATTGTGATACATTTTATTGGTACTGCATTTTCAACCCCAAATACAAATGTTATCCTTTCTTTACTACAGTATTGGATGTCCATAGCTAACAAGCATAAAGTTAACAAACTATTAAATCTGTGCTTTGACTTATTTTTATTTTACATTGTCGAAAAAGAGTAAAAAAATGTCATTGTGCAAAACTCAAAACAAGGAATTATGTGGCACCCAGATATGTAAACTAAGAAAGGATGAACAGGGATTTGCTCCACCCTATAGTGGCTATTTACTTCTAGAGATTTGGTGATAGTGAGAGTTTGGAGACAGACTTTAATTGACACATTAGTTAGTGCTTGCTCACAGCTCCAGGTCCTTCTTTTAAGTCTTGGCATGGGCATTGCATGTGTGCAGTATGTTATTTATTTTATGTTAAAATTCCACCAGTTACACATCAGCTGTACTTGGGATATTTTATTGTTATATTTTTTCTTACAAGTATATATTTCAGATCAGTACTAGTAAAGATATATTATCATAGCTATGTGTTCATGCTAGCAATTTGATTTCCTACTGTAATATAAACTTGTCTTTTCAAATAGTATAATTCTGTATGAAAGATTTTATTTTTTTCATCCATGCAGCAGATGAGTGCATTTTTTCCCACAAGTCACATGTTGAATTATTATTGATACATGGTTTATTGCTTAAATTTAAACATTATAAAATATTAACAGTGTTATTTATTTTTAGATGAACCTGGAAGTAATTTATGGTGACACAGATTCTATCATGATTAATACGAACAGTAATAATCTGGAGGAGGTCTTTAAGCTTGGGAACAAGGTAGTTCAAATTTTAAGCATTAGTTTAACAGCTTTCTTTTTCTTTTATTTAAATGTTTTCAGTTATCAGACTTAACATATTATTCTCAAATATTATTATTATTCTCACTTTAGTGTACTTTAGACTTTGTCAAAAGCAATAATAATTCCATTTTGTGTTTTAATATTTTGAATGATGTTTTTCTCATGCCTTTTTGACCGATATTACAGTAATGTTTACTTGCACTGTAACCTTTGGGACTTTTTTTATTTCTGCTGTTAAGTTTAAAACTTGCAGTGTAAGCATATTTTTATTTTAACCAGACGTGGATAAAGTAGCCCAAACCAACCAATATAATTTACTTTATATTAAAAAAAAATATTAATAATCTGAAGTAAAAGTACTTGTCAAAAAAATGAACTTGAGAAATGGTAAAAAAAAAAAGTATTAGGTCAACATCTTCTCAAGTTAGTTGATTTAAATGTTCTAATATACTGAAACAAAAATAACATTAATGGTTTGAGTGGTTTAAAAAAATAAATAAATAAAACGTACAATAAGTCTTTTAATTTGTCGAAATCTATGTCTTCCTATAGAACTGGAATAGCCAAGTGGAGTAAGTAAAAAAAAAAATACATGAAGCATATTTTAATTACTATGTTATATTTTCAAACAGACTTTAAATGGCAAATAAATCTTTTCAAAAGGCACATCTTTGAGCAACTGAAAGCACACCCTTCAACATTTGTTTCTAAATAAACTTTGAACTGCGTTCTTTAACTCTTTTAGGGCTAATTATTTTTTTCTTTTTCTCCCAGGGCTGCATATTTTTCCAAAAAACTCAATGGTTTCACACATAACATAAAATACTTATTTATGACAAATGTCACTGTGTTCCAAGAGCCTCTACAGTATGTAAATTCACATACTTATTACATACCTGTTTGTCTCATCACTCATAAGCTGAAAGGCACTTTCTGGAAATAAAACAGCTACCTGTCTTTCGTTTTCGTTTTCGATTTCCAGATCTCTTGCATTCAAATCAAAGTTTGATAAATCAGTCTGGTTCAACGATAATACACAAAAAACAAAAAAAATAAATCAATAGTACACACAGAGTATTTTCCGTTGTGCATTCACTTCACTGTTTTGTCTGATGTTGATGCCATTCTAGATGTTGTTTACTCTACGATACTCATGCATATGCAAAAATTTGACATCAAATCAACGAGTCTAACAGCCCTCCTAGCAAAGAGGGCCTACCTATAATGTAATAGTGAGTTTTTTCGACATTCACAGCTGATTATCACCCTCAACTCCTGCTGTTGACAAAAGTCGACATCCGCCCTAAAAGAGTTAACATACAGCTCTCCCATGTTAGTTAATGTTGCACATGCTAAGAATTTCTGTGATGGTTTTCACGCTGTCAGACAAGCTGTTTTGATTACTAGATAGTACTGTTTGTAATTATAATAATACTTAATTTAGACAATCAGAAGTAGATAGGCCCTAACTTTCGTATTTACTTTTTTTTTCCCCACTAGCAATATTGTCTAGCACAGATAGTAAGTTAGTGATGTTCTTTGGCTATTGTTGATATTGAAGTGCTATTTAGAAAGCAAGCAGAACTTGCTATTTACGTAGAGAGTAAGATGGAGTTAATCTCTGCTGAAATGTCTGCCTCTTTTAACACACACAGATGGTAATACATGATAAAACTGTTGTTTTCCATCTTAGTCTAAATATTGACTGAATTTGAAGCCAGGGATGTTCACTCAAGATCCGTGTCAAATCCTTCATGGGTCTGATTTTTAAACTTCTTAGCTGGATGTTCCAGAAAATTGGTAACATAGATTTGAGCAACTTGAAGGTTAGTTGCGACTTGCTCACAACTAACATCTGTGACTGGCTGCCAGTTACTGACTATGAAGTCAGCAGAATAATCTAATGATGGCAAAGAGCTGTCACTAATTCTTTGCAGTAGAAGAGACTTCAGGATTTTAAAATGTTAAATGTGAAATGTTCAAATATTAACAGTTTTTTTTTAAACATACATCAGTGAAAGTAAAACAATTTTGTTACATAAAACTACTCTGTAAATTATCCTTTTTCCAGAAATTTTACTAAAGTACAAGTAACAGAAGAAATTTAACATATGATAATCCACCTCTATAACCCAGTGCCAGACTTTACTTCACAATTTCTGTAGCCTGAAGAACTAGTGGGTCCTTTTTGTAAAACAGATAAAAGCAAATATCAAGATGAACAAAACTTTAATTCTGCATATGACATCACAAACATTCTTGCGGTATATGAAATTTATGAAGCAGTTTTTCTATTGAAACCATTGTTAAAATTGGGTCAACATCTTTAAAGGTAAAGCTGTGTGGACACAAGTAGCCATTTTAACATTGATACTCTTGTGCCAATTCCTATTTTATTTGTGCTAATTCTTTTTCCACTAAGGGTTTTAATTAGATATACTGTATTTCTAATTGTATTTTGACTGACCCTTATTAACATGACATATATGTTTACTCTGGTTAAATAAAATGTATTTGAAATGCAATTGAAGAAGTCTCTCTAACTCTAAATTTTAACTAGTCAAAATATATTTAGAAATATCTCAAATTGTATATAGCAAGCTGTTGTTATGCCTTGGTGTGATTAATTATAATAATAAAATGTTTTGATATGTAAAATGTATTTTCAAAAGGAAAATATTTTGTGCAGTACAGCATATTTTTGAGTCAACAAAGTAAAAACTAAAGATATCTTCTATTCAGTATTGACTGAATTGCAGAACTATAATGTATTTTCTGTTGTTTTTGAAGGTTTCGTACTTCTGAGGGACATTTTCTATTGAACTTTATGAAACATTCATGTTTTTCATTAGCTATACTGCTCAAAAAAATTAAAGTAACACTTTTTAATCGGAGTATAGCATCAAGTCAGTGAAACTTCTGAGATATTGATCTTGTCAGTTAAGTAGCAGAGGGGGCTGTTAATCAGTTTTAGCTGCTTTGGTGTTAATGAAATTAACAACAGGTGCACTAGAAGGCCAACAATGAGATGACCCCCAAAACAGGATGGTTTAACAGGTGGAGGCCACTGATGTTTTTCCCTCCTCATCTTTTCTGACTGTTTTTTTCACTCGTTTTGCATTTGGCTATAGTCAGTGTCACAACTGGTAGCATGAGGCAATACCTGGACACTACAGAGGTTGTACAGGTAGTCTAACTTCTCCAAGATGGCACATCAATTCGTGCCATTGCAAGAAGGTTTGCTGTGTCCCCCAGCACAGTTTCAAGGGCATGGAGGAGATTCCAGGAGACGGGCAGTTACTGTAGGAGAGCTGCACAGGGCTGTAGAAAGTCCTTAACCCTTTAGAAGGACCGGTATCTGCTCCTTTGTGAGAGGAGGAAGAGGAGGAGCACTGGCAGAGCCCTACAAAATGATCTCCAGCAGGCCACCGGTGGGAATGTCTCTGACCAAGCAATCAGAAACAGACTTCATTTGGAACTCAAAACACCCACGTATCTGAAGACCGACCCTACAAAGACCTCAGGCAGAAGGTGGCATGGCTTTACCTAATTTTCAGTTTTATTACTGGGCAGCAAACATACAAGCCATAAAAACCTGGACACAAATATATGAACATACACAGGCTTGGTCCGCAATAGAAGTAAAATCCTGTAGTACTTCTTTATACTCCCTGCTCTGCTCTCCAATAAATGCAAGTTATTGCAAATATACTAATAACCCAATTGTGCTTGACTCACTCAGAATATGGAACCAACTTAGAAAGCATTTTAAGATGGAAAATCTTTTATCCGTGGCACCTCTGCAAGAGAACCACCTCTTTCATCCCTCGCAAACATATCCAGTTTTTAATACCTGGAAAAGTTTTGGGGTTAAAATGCTCAGAGATCTTTATATAGACAACATATATGCATCTTTTGAACAATTACATTCAAAATTCAACCTCCCAGCTACACATTTCTTTCAATATCTTCAAATTAGAAGTTTTGTTAAACAGAAATTGCCCGATTTTCCCCACCTCATACCCTCCACAATGCTGGAAAAAATACTGCTCAATTTCGAGGAATTAAACACCATTTCCGCATTATATAAAATCCTATTAGAGTCCCTACCTTTCAAAGATCCAAGAGGACATTGGGAAGAAGATCTCTTAATCAATATATCAGAAAAGGAGTGGAAGGTAGCAAAGCAGAGAATTCACTCAAGCTCCATATGCGCAAAGCATAGAATTATTCAACTGAAAATTATATATCGAGCTCATCTGTTTCGCTTAAAACTGTCCAAAATGTTTCCAGGGCAAGATCCAACCAGCGAACGCTGCAACCAAGCTCCTGCCTCACTGGGTCACATGTTTTGGGCCTGCACCAAACTAACATCATTTTGGACCAAAATTTTTAAGTGCCTTTCAGACAGCCTTGGGGTCACAATCCCTCCTAACCCATTAACAGCTGTGTTCGGTGTTCTTCCAGACGGACTTGAAGTGGAGAAGGACAAGAAAACGGTGATTGCATTCACTACACTTTTGGCACGCAGACTTATTCTGTTAAATTGGAAGAATCCTAACTCTCCTCTGATAAGTCAGTGGGAAACCGATGTTTTATATTATTTGAAATTGGAAAAAATCAAATTCTCAGTTAGAGGATCTATACAAATTTTTTTCAAAACCTGGCAGGATCTAATCAGTATTATTTTAGAATAAGAGAAATAACTATTACCTCATTTAATTCCCTTCTCCATTTCTTATTTACCTATATATTTATTTCTCCCTTTCTTTTGTTTATTGTTTCCATATTAAAAAGCCCTAAGCAATTCTCCTTTGGCTAAGCTTTCCTTCTCAGGGGTGGGGTTTGATTAGTCTTCAGTTTTGTTTGGTTATAAATTGATCTATTTGTATGGAAGGATTACAATAAAAATTAATAAATAAAAAAAAAAAAAAAAAAAAGAAAGACTTCATGAGGGTGGCCTGAGTGCCCAACGTCCTCTAGTGGGCCCTGTGCTCACTGCCTGGCACCATGGAGCTCAATTGGAATTTGCCATAGAATACCAGAATTAGCAGGTCCACCACTGGCACCCTGTGCTTTTCACAGATGAGAGCAGGTTCACCCTGAGCACTTGTGACAGACGTGAAAGGGTCTGGAGAAGCTGTGGAGAATGTTATGCTGCCTGTAACATCATTCAGCATGACCAGTTTGGTGGTGGGTCAGTGATGGTCTGGGGAGGCATATCCATGGAGGGACGCACAGACCTCTACAAGCTACACAACGGCACCTTGACTGCCATTAGGTATCAAGATGAAATCCTTGGACCCATTGTCAGACCCCATGCTGGTGCAGTGGGTCCTGTGTTCCTCCTTGTGCACAACAATGCTCGGGCTCATGTGGCAAGTATGTAGGCAGTTCCTGGAGGATGAAGAAATTGATACCATTGACTGGCCTCCACGCTCACCTGACCTAAATTCATTAGAACACCTCTGGGACATTATGGTCCATCCGACGCTGCCAGGTTGCACCTCAGACAGTCAAGGAGCTCAGTGATGTCCTGGTCCAGATCTGGAAGGATATCCCCAGGACACCATCTTTCATCTCATTAGGAGCATGCCCCGATGTTGTCAGACATGCGTACAAGCATGTGGGGGCCATACAAACCACTGAGTAGATTTTGAGATTGAGTTGCAGCAATGAAATTTTGGCAAAATGGACTAGCCTGCTGCATCATTTTTTAACTTTGATTTTCGGGGTGTCTTTGAATTCAGCCCTCTGTAGGTTGATAATTTTCATTTCCAGCAAATGATGTGACATCCTTTTATTTCTAACACATTACCCAGTCCATATCAGTATAGATATCCAGCAGGATTTTTTTCCCCCATTTGAGATCTGATTTGTTTTCAAAGTGTTCTTTTAATTTTTTTGAGCAGTTAATTTTAACTAGGGTTGTTTTTATTTTTTTAAAGTTGTATGTTTCTGGAGGACATTTCCCATTGAATTTCATCAAACATTCGTTTAGTAATTCTCACTAGTTAAGACAAGCTGTTTTAACTAGGGCTGCTGTTTTATTAAAAATGTAATTACAGTTAATCGCGCAATTACATTTTTAACATTTTTTAGTAACAGCTTATTAATTGAAATATTGCATATTTCCTTCAACCATATTAATATTTTCCCATGAAGCAAAAATAACTCTGTGATTAATTTCTAAGACAAAACAGTTTTAATAATCATTTGCCTTTGCAATTTAAATTGTTCCAGTTAATTTATTGAACAATTTTGTATAGGAGAAACAATTGAATAAACAGTGAAACACTAATCAAAAGCTCAAAGTGATTTTCTTCTTTGAGCCACCATGCAAATTATTCTAGCACTTTAATTGGTTGTTTAAAATGACAGGTACATGAAAAATAAGAGAGTATTGATTTTCTGACTATATATTCAGCCAGATATTTAAGCACATTTGTATATTTACACTGGTAGTTCAAGAAATTCTGTTTTGTTATTAACAATATAACCAGATACCGAAAGTAAATGTTCACAAGGAACCAGTGTTGGGAAATTTTACTTTTAAAGTAAACATACTTATGTTACTCATTATGTTCAGAAAAGTAGCTAAATATGTTAGTTACTTATTATAAAATGTAATGCATTACAAACAAGGAGATACTTTTGCATTACTTTTCCTTCTAGTAAAGAGATGAAACCCATAATTGTAATAAAAAAAAAATCTATTTAATTGAACAAATAGAATATTACAAAATTCATTGCTACTCCATTCCAAATTGAGATGCTAACGTACAGTAGCATTCAGTGCTACCCATTTTATTATGTAGCGTTTACTTACTTTACTTAAACTATGCTGGGTGGCACTTTGGGTGCCAAGTGATTGCCTTCAAGTTCTGGTAGCAGTGCTCCTTATTTTAAGCCTTTATTTTTTAAGATGCTTAGCACTGGGTACAGTAGAACATAAATGTCAATAAAGATTACAGTGATCCCTCGCTATATCGCGCTTCGCCTTTCGCGGCTTCACTCCATCGCGGATTTTATATGTAAGCATATTTAAATATATATCGCGGATTTTTTGCTGGTTCGCGGATTTCTGCGGACAATGGGTCTTTTAATTTCTGGTACATGCTTCCTCAGTTGGTTTGCCCAGTTGATTTCATACAAGGGACGCTATTGGCAGATGGCTGAGAAGCTACCCAACTTACTTTTCTCTCTCTCTTGCGCTGACTATCTGTGATCCTGACGTAGAGGGTGTGAGCAGGGGGGCTGTTCGCACACCTAGACGATACGGACGCTCGTCTAAAAATGCTGAAAGATTATCTTCACGTTGCTATCTTTTGTGCAGCTGCTTCCTGAAACGACATGCTACAAGGTGCTTCGCATACTTAAAAGCTCGAAGGGCACGTATTGATTTTTGATTGAAAAACAAACTCTGTCTCTCTCTCTCTCTCTCTTTGTCTGCTCCTGACGGAGGGGGTGTGAGCTGCCGCCTTCAACAGCTTTGTGCCGCGGTGCTTCGCATACTTAAAAGCAAACAGCCCTATTGATTTGTTTGCTTTTCTCTATCTATGTGACATTCTGTGCTCCTGACAAGCACTCCTTTGAAGAGGAAGATATGTTTGCATTCTTTTAATTGTGATCTTCTCTCTTGCTCTGACATTCTCTGCTCCTGACGGAGGGGGTGTGAGAAGGGGGGCTGTTCGCACCCCTAGAGAATACGGACGTTTGTCTAAAAAAAATGATGAAAGACTACCTTCACATTGCTTCCTCCCTTGCTGGGCTAACTTGTGGCTGCTTTGTCAAGCGATATGCTTCCCACACGGTGCTTCGCATACTTAAAAGCTCAAACAGCACCTATCGGTTTTTGATTGTTTGCTTCTCTCTCTCTCTCTCTCTCTCTCTCTCTCTCTCTCTCTCTCTCTCTCTCTCTCTCTCTCTCTCTCTCTCTCTGACATTCTCTGCTCCTGACATGCACTCCTTTGAAGAGGAAGATATGGTTGCATTCTTTTAATTGTGAGAAGGAACTATCATCTGTGTCTTGTCATGGAGCATGTTTAAACTTTTGAAAAAGAGACAAATGTTTGTTTGCAGTGTTTGAATAACGTTCCTGTCTCTCTACAACCTCCTGTGTTTCTGCGCAAATCTGTGACCCAAGCATGACAATATAAAAATAACCATATAAACATATGGTTTCTACTTCGCGGATTTTCTTATTTCGCGGGTGGCTCTGGAACGCAACCCCCACGATGGAGGAGGGATTACTGTATTTTGAATTTAAATGTAATGGCTACTACTCAAATACGAAAATACATTTAGTCCTTCTTGGTCTGTGAAGTAAATAACACCCATTCCTTTTTTTCTATCCTTAATGCAACACCCCCAAAGGTTTGGTTTATGAACACTAGCCGCTGTGCCGCCTGTGAACACTGTTTCAGCATACCTATAGAAAACAACTGGATTCAAACTAAACTGACTCTGTATTAATAGGTTTCTGGTAACTGGTTTAATTAACGCATTTAGGTGTTGCATTAAAAATAGCAGAAATTTTGAACATGTTAATCACATGCATTAACATCAATTATTTAGATGCCCTAGTTTAAACTGTTAATTTCTAACAGTACTTTCCATTTTAAACATCAAAAATTGTTTTCTGTCATAATTTGAAAAACTATGATTACATATTCACTAGTCACAATCAGAATTGCAAATTTGTTATTTCAGTTTGATCATCAGAAACTAACCACCTTCTCCCATTTATGTCCATGATGTTTTAAAGTAGAGATGGCTTTTTGAGATCATATTATAGAGATATCAATTTACTAGCCCAAATTTGAATTTCACATACTAGAAATCACATTTATCTAGTGTAAATCAACATTAGATATCTTTAGTGTTTATGTAATAAATGTATGAAAAATCAAATATCTTAAATCCAAGTTTAACCAGTCAAAATTTAATTTCAGATCATCTTTAATTCTGATTTTAAAACAGACATAATTAAAGATACTCTGCAGTACAATATAATTATAAACATTTCAAATTGAAACCTTCATAGAGGTCAGTAAGAAAAGTAAACTGGATGTCTCTAGTTTGCATTCCAGCAAGTCTCTTTTTGACTAGTCGAAAATATATTGGCAAAAATACTCAAATTAAAAATCACATTACACAAACTTATATTTTAAAGTTTAATTTAATAAATTTGGAGATTGATTTGGAAACTACTTTTCAGTGGTCAAAAATGCTGTTTAAGTGTGGGTGGAATGCCGAAACAAATTAAACAATAAAAAAGAAAAAGATGCTTCTTCAAATTTGTTTATTGTGAACTAGGCTTGTGTGAGAAAGTAATTTCACTATGTTGTCTAGTAGACAAACCAAGTCCAGAAAATGAACAGAGAAATAATTTTGTCATAATTTAATGTGGTTATTTGTCAGTAGCAATATAAATACTGATTTTTGTTATTGCAAAGAAACCTAATAAATGCATACACTAGTGTTCAAATGTCTTATCCACTGACTTAAGTGGTACGTTAGGATTCTTCCAGTTGAGCAAGATAAGTCTGTGCCAGTAGTGTAGTGAAGGCAATTACAGTTTGTTTGTCCTTCACAACTTTAAGCCCATCTGGAAGTAGACCAAACACAGCTGCTAGTGGATTAGGAGGGATTGTGATGCCCAGGCTGTCTGAAAGGCATTTAAAAAATGTTGTCCAAAATTATGTTAATTTGGTGCACACCCAAAACATATGGCCCAGTGAGGCTGGAACTTGATTGCAATGTTCGCAGGTTGGCTCTTGCCCGGGAAACATTTTGGACAATTTTAAATGAGAGAGATGCGCTCAATATATAATGTTAAGTAGAAAAATTGTATGCTTTGTGCATATGGAGCTCAAGTGAATTCTGTGCTTTACTACCTTCCATTCCTTTTCTGTGATGTTGAGTGAGAGATCCTTTTTCTACTGTACTCTGGGATCTTTGTAAGAGAGGCACTTTAAAATGTTTATATATTACAGAAATGCTGTTTGAGATTGATCATTATTTCTTCTGGTATAGAGGTAGGTGGGAGGTGAGGGAAATTGGGTAGGTTTTGTTTAACAAAGTTTCTAATTTGAAGCTAGTAAAAAAAAAAAAAAAAGTGTTGCTGGAAAGTTAAATTGGGGGTGTAATTGTTCGTAGAATGCGAAGGCATTGTCTATGTACAGATCTCTAAGTGATTTAATGTTTTCCAGACATTAAAAACTGCATACGTTTGAGAGGGTGGAAAAAGGTGATAAAAGCTTCTGTATCTTAAAATACTTCCTACACTGATTCAATATTCTGAGTGAGTGAAGCACTATTGGGTTGCTAATATATTGGCAATGACTGTTACTTATTGGGGTACAAAGCAAGGAATATAAAGAAGTATGAAGCCATGCCACCTTCTTCCTTAGGTCTTTGTAGGGTTATGGTTGAATTAAAAAATTCTGTACAGATCCTCTAATTGAATATTTGATTTTTTCCAATTTCAAATAGTATAAAACATTGGTTACCCACTGACTTAAAAGAGAAGAGTTAGGATTCTTCCAGTTTAGCAAAATAAGTCTGCGTGCCAAAAGTGTAGTGAATGCAATCAGTTTGTTTGTCCTTCTCCAATTTAAACCCATCTGGAAGAACACCAAACACAGCTGTTAATGGGTTAGGAGGGATTGTGACACCAAGGCTGTCTGAGAGGCACTTAAAAAATTTTGGTCCAAAATGATGTTAATTTGGTGCAGGCCCAAAACATGTGACCCAGTGAGGCTGGGACTTGATTGCAGCATTCGCAGGTTGGATCTTGCCCTGGAAACATTTTGGACAGTTTTAGGCGAGACAGATGTGCTCGATATATAATTTTGAGTTGAATAATTGCATGCTTTGCGCATATGGAGCTTGACTTAATTCTCTGCATTGCTACTTTCCCATTGTCCTCTTGGATCTTTGAAAGGGAGGGACTGTAAAATAATTTTATACATTGCAGAGATAGTGTCTAAGTCCTTGAAATTGAGCAATATTTTTTCCAGCATGAACGAGGGTGCAAGATGAGGAAAATCGGGCAGGTTCTGTTTAACAAAGTTCCTAATTTGAAGATAGTGAAAGAAATGTGTAGCTGGAAAGTTAAATTTGGAATGTAATTGTTAGTAGGATGCAAAGATGTTGTCTATATAAAGATCTCTGAGCAATTTAATCCCAAATTTTTTCCAGATATTAAAAACTGCATAAGTTTGCGAGGGTTGAAAGAGGTGGTTCTCTTGCAGAGGTGCCACAGATAAAAGCTTCTCCATCTTAAAATGCTTTCTACATTGGTTCCATATTCTGAGTGAGTGAAGCACAATTGGGTTATTAGTATATTTCCGATACCTTGCATTTATTGGGACACAAAGCAGGGAATATAAAGAAGTACTGCAGGATTTTATTTCTATTGCGGACCAGGCCTGTGTATGTTCATCTATTTGTGTCCAGGTTTTTATAGCTTGTATGTTTGCTGCCAGTAATAAAACTGAAAGTTAGATAGAGCCATGCCACCTTCTGCCTTAGGTCTTTGTAGGGTTGCTCTTTGGATACGTGGATGTGTTGACTTCCAAATAAATGAGGTTATTGTTGAATCTAATTTCTTAAAAAATTATTTATTGATGTATATTGGAATGTTTCGAAATAGAAAGAGAAGCTTAGTATGGATATTCATCTTGACAATGTTAATTCTTCCAGCTAAAGTTAGATGAAGAATAGACCATCTATGCAAGTCTTGCTTAATTTTTTCCATGCAGACAATGACATTTTGTTGATAAAGAGCTTTATGCTTACTTGTGATCTTTTCTCCTAGGTATTTAAACTGATCTACGATGACTAAAGGGAAGGTGTCCAATCTAATATTGTGTGCTTGAGAATTCAGTGGAAGAGCACACGTTTGTTCAAATTAATTCTGAGACACACAATCTTTTGAAATTCTGTTACTGCTGTTAGGACTGCATACACAGTATTTTGTGGATCAGATACAGTATATACAGTACCATATCATCTGCATATAAAGAAATTTTCTGTTCAAGTCCTTCTCTGATAATGCCCTTTATTTCATAAGAATTTCAACAGTGAGCAGCCAGTGGCTCAATGGCAATTGCAAACAGCAGTGGTGACAAGGGACATCCTTGTCTAGTACCCCATTTTAGTTTGAAGTAGTCTGAATTAATGTTGTTAATAAAAAGTGAAGCTTCTGGACATGTATACAGTAGTTTGATCCATGCACAGATTTTCGTGCCAAACCCAAATTTCTCCAGTATGGTACAAAGGTGGTTCCATTCAACCATATCAAAAGCTTTTTCCGCATCCAACGAAAATATCATCTCCGGGGTGTTTGACTTTGTGGGTGAATATATCACATTAAACAGGTGTCGAAAATTGGAAGCTAAGTGTTTGCCTTTAATAAATTCAGTTTGGTCTTGTGATATTACCAAAGGAAGCACTTTCTCAATCCTTCTAGCTAGGACTTTGGAAAGTATCTTTACATCATTATTCAAAAGTGAGACTGGTCTGTATGATGCGCATTGTAATAAGTCCTTATTTTGCTTAGGAAAGACTAATTCGAGCTTGATGAAAAGTTTGAGGTAGAATTTTATTGTCTCTAGCTTCTGTAAATGTTGCTAATAAAAGGGGAGCTAGCTTAATGGAGAAATTTTTTTTATAAAATTCGCCAGAGTAGCCATCAGGGCCTGCTGCTATCCCACGCTGAAGTGAGTTTATAGCATCTAGTAATTTTGATAGTGCCAGAGTATCTAGTTTGTGGTATCTATAATGCATCCAGATATGCATTAGGTTGTGTCTTGTCTTCTTTAAGCTTAGTAGAATATAAGGACTTATTGTAGTCTCTAAATGTGTGCATTATTTTTTATGATAATTTTTTTATGGTCATTTTGTCTCTGTCTGTATTGGTAATTGCTGGGATTGCATTGTGAGCTTAGCGGTTGTGGATTTGTTGAGCTAAAATCTTGTTGGCTTTCTCTCCCTGTTCATAGTAATGATGTCCTCATTTAAAAAAGAGTTGTCCTGTTTCTTTAGTTGTCAAAAGTGAGTTCTGAATTCAGAGCCTGTCTTTTCCGATGAAGTGCTTCATTTGGACGCCTGGCATGTTCTTGATCTATTCTGGAAATTTCACTGTTTAGCTCTGATATCTTCTTGGTTTCCAGTTTATTTATGTGGGTGAGATATGAGAGAATCTGTCCTCTTAACAAAGCCTTCAGAGTTTCCCAGAGTATTCCTGCAGAAACCTCTGAGGATGTGTTTGTCTCTAAAAGAATGATTTGCTTGGATATAAATTCTGTACAGTTTGCATCTGCAAATAAAAGTGGGTTAAGACGCCATCTGCGAGATAAGTATGTGGGGCATAGTGATTTTAGCTCCATGATCAATGGAGCGTGGTCAGAGATGGCAATAGCGTTATACTTACAAGATTTAATCGTAGGCCAGAAATTATTATCTATAAAAAAAAATAAAAAAAAATCAATTCTTGTGTAGCAGTGATGCACTGGTGAATAGAAGGAACATGCTCTTGAGTTTGGGTTTAAAAATCTCCAGGGGTCTGAGTTGTGATCTGTTACAAACTGTGTAATTGCCTTGTGTTAGACGTCATTGTTCCTGTGGTAGTGGACCAATCTAGGTCTGGATTTAAAACACAATTAATGTCACTAGCCATTATAAATTTTATGAGTGTTCACATTTAGAATGCAAATACATTTTGAATGAAGTCCTTATCATCTACATTGGGTGCGTAGATATTTATCAAAATCACTTTACAGTTAAATAATTTACCTATGACAATCACATATCTCCCTTCAGGATCAGATACAACAACTGTTACTACAAATGTTATTGTTCTATGTATAAGAATTCCCACACACCTAGTTTCCTTTGTAAAACTGGAATGGAATATTTGTCTAGTTCAGTCTCTGTGCAGCTGAAATTGATCCTTGCTTAATAAGTGGGTCTCTTGTAAAAATACTGTTTTGGTGTTTAGACCTGTTAGTTGAGAGAATACTTTCTGTTTAATTCGTGATTTAGCCCTTTATCATTCCAGCTTATAAAGTTAATTGTTTGGTCATGAAGATCTTGCTTCTGAGCTTTTGCTGTCATTTTGTAGTCTTAACTTAAAATAAGACAGCTTTGACCTTAATTTCCAGTTTTTCCAGGAGTTATTGCCATGAAGCCTAATGTCTTGGCACTTATAATTATAAGGATTAAAAGAATAGATTAGGAATAGCTTGCTCTCTTTCTCAACCCCCCCCGCCCCCCCCCCCCCCCTTTTGCCTTCCAACGTGAGGCTAGACCCCACTTCACAAAGTTCCAGTCCTCTGACATACCTAGAGACAGAGCACATCCAAAACAAAACAAGCCCTCCAGCAGTGGTGTGTAAGGATCAAAATAGAGAGATCTATTGAAAATACAGTCCAAATAATATAAGCGTAAGCATAAAGTATAACTTTAAACAGTCTTGAGAGAGTAAACCCAGGGAATGATGTTAAACAGTAGCCCTGGGTAAGGATAGTAAGCCCTAATGCAATAAACCAAGGGTATGATGTTAAACAGTCTCTTTAAAAAAAAAAAAAAAAAAGATACATACATACAAACATACACGCATGTAAATGTAATTAAAACATAAAACAAGAAGTGACCAAAAAGTAAATAGGATGTATAATTATAGTACCAGTATCACTGCAGGCGGATCAAACAGCCGGTAAGATCTTTGTTGTGTACAATGCGACCAATGATCGTATTTCAAAAAGTGTCAGGTTCAGTTTTTGTTTAGCTCTTTTTTTTTTTTGCTTCCTCCATAGAAGTAAAAATGTATAGCTTGCCTTCAATGTCCACTTTCATCTTGGCAGGATACAAGAGGCTGTATCTGATCTCGGGTTTCCCTAAACGCTGTATAATGTTGTAAAATGTGGCACGTTTAACTGCTGTTGAGGGTGAGAAATCCGGGAAAATAGAAATATGGTTATTTTCAAATATAATGTCTTGTTTCTTTCTGAGAAGTAACATTATATGAAGTTTAAATTGTAATTTTTCAAAACGCACGATGAGAGTTCTAGGTTTAGAGGGATTTGATCCCAATATGCGGTAAGCTGATACTGTCTCCTCTCTAGTTATTTTAGAGAATAGCTCAGCCACGAATTTCACTGGGTTTGGATTTTCACAGTTCTCAGGTAGACCTTCGATTCTAATATTATTCCTTCTGCATCCATCTTCCAGTGCAGCAAGTCTGTCTGAGTGCTTTGCATTCGGAATATGTAGCCTTTACTTTTCCACCAGTGGTAGATGTCAGTTGTTCAGCTGTTTCAGTGTGAGTTCTGAGTGTTTGCTTAACATCTTCCAACTGAGTGCCAAGTGCTGTAATTTTACTGTCAAACTTAGATGCATTTTTCTGTATTTGTTCCTCAATTTTTTCTAGCTTACCTTTAAAGGCAGCCCCAAAGCTATTATTTAAATGTTTTTCTTGGTCTTTAATATCCTGAAGCAGCTTTTCATTTGTCTTGTGCATGTCCTTTATTTCTTTCCTTATGTCATTTATTTCTTTCTTTATATCTTTCTTTAAATCATTCTTGAGCTCTTTTATGTCTTGAGCGGTGGCCATTGCAGCAATCATTACGTTCAGCTCGGACAACTAGTTTCGGTCTTCCCCGTGGGCAGTGGATGAAGTGGCAAGCCCAGTGAAGTCGATGATTAAGGCTCGCGAGGTGTGGTTGACAACGCGGAAAGTAAGGCCATTGTCATTTTCAATGAATCCCCAATTGCCGTCATTCCTTTTCTTTCACCAAAGAACCAATCACCACACAGTCAGCTCTTTAACACTAGAATTACCAGAGTCTACGAAAAAACTCATAGATCCGGCCCACCTTAAAACCGTTCTCACCTCTCTTTTGTCTTCTAAATGTGCCGATTAAGACGAGCAGCAAGCAGCCGGTTATTCCATCCCCCACCATCGCAAAACGTTCACTAAGTTTTCCCAGCTCATGCCTTGTTTGATTATCTGGGAGTGACTGAACTTGAGTTTTAGATTGGAAATAATAGATCGTTATTTGGAACACACGCATTTCATGTGTGTTCCGTTTCTACAGTAATCTGTGTAAACACATTGTTAAAACAGAAACTTTTTCATATTTTAGTAATAAATGTTACAAAATGTAGGCATAAACTATAGAATGTGTGAAGCCTGACAGCCAAACATCAAATAAACACTTTCACAAAAGGTTCAAGGATGTCACAACACCTTCAGTGGTGTAACGCTGAGATTTGCTGGCTCAGAGCACAGCAGCCCTGCCGCGTCGTACAGACCCGAGTTCGATTCCCCGCTGGGGAGGAAGTGTTTTTTTTTTTTTCTTTGTAGCCTCAAATGGACATAAAATTTATAAATTGGTATGCACTGTAAATCGTTAAGTTTAAAATGTCAGTCACGGTTATTTCTGTTGATTAATTCATGCTTTTTTACTTAGAGTCAGAACAGGAGCTTATTCAGCTTCTGATCTGACTCTAAGTAACAGCACCAGTATAAATCATACCCAACCTGACGCTGTTCGTTTTCAAATACAGTAATCCCTCACTTATCGCGGGAGATAGGTTCCAAGGCCGACCGCAATAACCGAATTTCCGCGAAGTAGGGACACCATATTTATTTAATTATTTAACGTGTATTTGGACGTTTTTAAAACCCTCTCTGTATTGTTTACAACCCACCCTTTACTCTATTAATAACAGGGACAACTGCTAAGCAATATGAAATCGGTAGATAAGTTTACACTTACTGTAAGTACACGTAGCAGCTTGTAGGCGGTCATGACGTCGTCGACCTTGTTGCAAAGATTCCTAAGGCAGATTCCATCCAGACTACTGCCTTATCATGTCCACTTGCAACTCGTTTTGCGTCCTGGTTAAAGGACACTGCGGCCGTAGATCTTATATGCTTTTCCTCCTTTTTAAATAAAAAGAATCGTGGACTCATTGAAACTTTTACCTTTTCTGCAATCATTTGCATCTTCTGTTGCCGCTTGGACATGGCCCCTGAACCAGTAGCACGTTAATGCTGAATGAGTGAGATGAGACTTCCTGGTTAACACTAGAATTACCAGAGCCTACGAAAAAACTCGTATATCCAGCCCACCTTAAATCGCTTCTTAAATCCGTTCACACCTCTCCGCCAGCATCCTTTGTCCTCTAAATGTGCTGATAAAAGACAAGCTGCCAGCAGCCGGCTATTCCATCCCCCTACCGACTTAGAACGTGAGCGAAGTTTTCCCAGCTCACGCCTTGATTGATTATGTGGGAGTGAAGTGGAGTTTTACAGTGGAAATAAGAGATCATTATTCTAAAGTAATCTGTGTAAACACATTGTTAAAACAGAAACTTTGTCATATTTTAGTAATAAATGTTACAAAATGTAGTAGGCATAAACTATAGAATGTGTAAAGCCCGAGTTCCAAAGATCAAATAAACACTTTCACAAAAGCTTCAAGGACAATACAACAGCCTCCGTGGTGTAGCGCGTTAAGATTTGCCTCTTAGAGCACAATAGCTCTGCCGCCTCTCAGACCTGAGTTCGATTCCCCGCTAGGGATAAAATGTTGCTTTTTTTTTTTTTCTTTTTAACCTCAAACGGACATAAAATTTATAAATTGGTATGCACTGTCAGTTAGTGAGATCGTTATATTTTCATGTGAGATGCTCCTTTTAAAATATTTTTTTAACAATTGAGACTGCAATTAACAGGAACAACTGTCCTTATAACTGTTATTTTTAAGATCCATAACACACAGACAGACGAGCACTGCGTAATAGGGAGACAGGCAGGCAGAGATATATAAATAAACAGGGAAGGCACGTGTACTGAAAGAAGAAAAAAGATCAACGTGCGTTGTTCCTGTAGCACTGAATGAGCTCACCCGCTCCAACATCACCCCTCCCCCGATCTTAGATGGGGGGGAGGGGTGATGTTGGAGCGGGTGAGCTCATTCAGTGCTACAGGAACAACGCACGTTGATCTTTTTTCTTCTTTCGGTACACGTGCCTTCCCTGTTTATTTATATATCTCTGCCTGCCTGTCTCCCTATTACGCAGTGCTCGTCTGTCTGTGTGTTATGGATCTTAAAAATAACAGTTATAAGGACAGTTGTTCCTGTTAATTGCAGTCTCAATTGTTAAAAAAATATTTTAAAAGGAGCATCCCACATGAAAATATAACGATCTCATTAACTGACAGTGCATACCAATTTATAAATTTTATGTCCATTTGAGGTTAAAAAGAAAAAAAAAAGCAACATTTTATCCCTAACGGGGAATCGAACTCAGGTGTGAGAGGCGGCAAAGCTGTTGTGCTCTAAGAGGCAAATCTTAACACGCTACGCCCCGGAGGCTGTTGTATTGTCCTTGAAGCTTTTGTGAAACTGTTTATTTGATCTTTGGAACTTGGGCTTTACACATTCTATAGTTTATGCCTACTACATTTTGTAACATTTATTACTAAAATATGACAAAGTTTCTGTTTTAACAATGTGTTTACACAGATTACTTTAGAATAATGATCTCTTATTTCCACTGTAAAACTCCACTTCACTCCCACATAATCAATCAAGGTGTGAGCTGGGAAAACTTCGCTCACGTTCTAAGTCGGTGGGGGGATGGAATAGCCGGCTGCTGGCAGCTTGTCTTTTATCAGCACATTTAGAGGACAAAGGATGCTGACGGAGAGGTGTGAACGGATTTAGGAAGCGATTTAAGGTGGGCCGGATATACGAGTTTTTTCGTAGGATCTGGTAATTCTAGTGTTAATGCAACACTCCGTCGCTGAGCCAATCAGCAGCACACAGGAACTTAACTGCGTGCTCTGATTGGGTAGCTTCTCAGTCATCCGCCAATAGCGTCCCTTGTATGAAATCAACTGAGCAAACCAACTGAGGAAGCAAGTACCAGAAGTAAAAATCCGCGTTATATATTTAGATATGCTTACATATAAAATCCGCGAAAAGTGAACCGCGAAGTAGCGAGGGATTACTGTATTGCATTACTTCGACGATGTTTTCTGATTGGTACTATTCGCGTCATCAAATGATTTCTTCAAAACGTCACATATATTTGAGATAATGAATAGAGCTGCAAATTACAGCTGTTTGTTCAGTGTAATAGGAACCATAGCACAGAGAGGTGTGTACACTGCAACAAGTATACATGTCGTAAATGTAGGAAGGGCGCTCCTTAGGTGAGCTATAGCGCGTCTTTATGTGAAAACAGCAGTGTCAGATGGGGAGTGTCTGATGATTGCATATAGCGCTGAAGTTACTGCTCTTTACTATGCTTTCCTCTGCATGTCCTGGAGTACAGAAGAAACAGCATACAGCAAAATGTGAGGACTGGCAAGATAGGGGGGAAAAAAACACGCCGTCGTATGTATCGTGATACACTGCAGAGCTATAGCCCATCTTTATGTGAAAACAGCAGTGTCAGATGGGGAAGGGAAGGATCCTTAATGCAACTGAGAGAATGAAAAGTGAATAAAAAAAACAAAAACAAAGCTAAAATTTACAAATGTCATAAATTACACCAGCTGTTACAGACTGAAATCAAATGTATCTTTTTATTCTAAAATAGTAAAAATAAGAGCAGTTCACTTCTCAAAAGGGAGTCGTGCAGGATCAAACTCGTGACCTTTTGATTCCCAGTCAGCAACTGATACTGTTGCGCCACGGGGCCGTCATAGTAAATGAGTATCAATGTTGCAGACTAAGGCGGCTTTTTTTTTCTGCAGTTATATTTTTGAATAAAAGTGCACTTGTTCTGTTATATTTGTACCTTTTGTGAAAGTGTTTCTTTGATATTTGGACATCAGGCTTCATACATTATATAGTTTATGCCTACATTTTGTCATTTACTACTAGAATATGAAAAAGTTTGTTTTAAAAATGTGTTTGCACAGATTACTGTAGAAACGGAACACACATGAAATGTGTGTGTTCCAAGTAATGATCTATTATTTCCACTCTAAAACTCCCAGATAATTAATCAAGGCATGAGCTGGGAGAAGTTCGTGCACGTTCTAAGTCGGTGGGGGGGATGGAATAGTCGACTGTTTGCAGCTTGTCTTTATTTGCACACGCACAAGACAAAAGACGATGGCGGAAAGGTGCGAACAGATTTAAGAAGCGATTTAAGGTGGGACGGATCTACAAGTTTTTTCGTAGGCTCTGGTAATTCTAGTGTTAATATATGTCAAGCCATCTGTAAGCTTAGAATGCTGATTCTTCAAAACTTTTAAGGAACATTGAAGTATCTTCATTGTACATATTTAATTATTCCATCCATCTATCCATCCTGGGTCGTGCCAGTCCCAGTAACCATACAGAGTGAGGCAGGAACAATCCCTGAATGGAGCGCCAGCTCATTGCTACTGCAATGAAGTTAAAAATGTATCTATATAATGTAATATACATACTTCACTGCATTTCATCTGAAAAATGATATCAAGAGCTCCAAGAAGATTGCTCTTGGAAATCTAAGTCGATTCAGAAGCCAGTTGTTATCTGTAAATATGCGCTCACTTCTATTGAATTGAATTGTTGAATTGTTATTATATGGTACAATGAGATCCAATATGCAAATCCTCCATAAACTTAATTTCCTATAATGATGATATAGTAACAACAACAATAAATAATAATTGATAAAACAATAACAAATATACAATATGAAAGCATAAGTGGCTCAGGTTATGCAATATTACAACTGTAGTGCAAGTTTAAAGTGAGGTAATTGTATTTATAAGTACAAACAGTTCTACTGCGAGCACTTGATAGACTGATTGAATGTGTTTAGAGCTTGATGAAACTTCTTCTGACCCTCCAGGTCCAGACAGGAAAGGCTCTGATGCGTTTGACGAATGGGTGCAGTTCAAATAGACTGTGCGCATGGCAGAGGCAGCTTGTGCTAGATGCTGTAATCCTGAAAATCCTCCTTCAAATCAGCTGCTGTACAATTGTGATTCCACACTTGGATACATTGAGTGAAAATACTCTTGAGTGATGAACTGAGATTAAAAACGCTAAAGCAGCTATAGTATTTGGAATATTTGCCAATTCCATGCACCATTATATTGTTACTGGTTGATTACAATCAGATGCCTTAAACTAATAAAAGCTATGTGTTTAATTTCAGTGTATTTGATAAAAAAATAAAGGGAAACCACCCAGGAACAGTAGCACTGCTTTGACGCTGGGTGCCACCAGTTTGCAAAACTAAGCCAAAACCTTGCGTATGCACAGGTTAAGGCTGGCGTAAGAATGTGCGTGGCTTTACGGCAAGTTTAGTTTTTATACATCGCGATGTGAGTGTGGAAACATGTACATAACATTTTTTTGCGTACGCACTGTTTATACATAAGACTCCAGGTGATATGCTTTTCTTAAAGATCAAAACAAATGTAAAGTTTTTTGATTATAAAATCTTTTTTTTTTTTTTTTTCTGAGCAGAGCTTGTAACCATAATTATATATAGAATAGAACTGCACATGTTGTTCACCAAGAAAATTGTATTTATAAACTAAATTGAGACAAACAAAACAGCACATTTCAAAACCTGGATATCAACTGCTAAAGTTTTCACAAGTACTAGTTTACTGGTTAAATCTGTATTAATGTGCTGCATGGTATTTTATGAGCTCATTTTTGGAGGGTGGTCTCATAGCAACTCATTGCTTGCTTGTAGTGGGCTTTGACATTACAATGTGATATGGTTCGTAATAAAGTGAATAAGAATTAAAAAAAAAAAAAAAAAAAAAAAAAATTTTGAAAGTTTAAAAATTAATATTTTGAAATATAAATCTCACAAACTGAATTTTTTTGGAAAGACTTAAAATACATGAGAGGAATTCCAATTCTCAACACCAGGGGCCTCATGTATAACGCCGTGCGTAGAACTCACACTATAACATGGCGTAAGCACAAAAGCGGGATTGTGCTTACGCACAGAAAAATCCAGATGCAGGAATCTGTGCGCACGCATACTTTCACGTTCTTCCACTACATAAATCCCGATTTGCGTGAAAAGTAACGCACGTGCACGCGCCTTCTGTCCCGCCCCAACTCCTCCCAGAATTACGCCTCTTTGAATATGCAAATCAATATAAATAGCCTTCTGTGAAAAGACAATGGGAAAAGCACAGGGGAAAATATAAGAATTTCAGCGAATACCAAGTGGAGGCAAAGGAAAAACGTACTATTTATTGGTTTAAACAGTGGTATAATCAACAAAAGAAAGTTGATCGAGTGACAGAGTGTCGGAAAAACTCGAAAGATCAAATTCACAAAGTCGCACAGTGCCCGAAATAAAAAAGAAATCACATATCAAAGTCGCTGTGAAAAGGCGAGTTGTAGCCCACCGTCTGAGTGTCATATGAAAGCTTATTAGGGTACAGACAAAAAACATAGGCACACAGTGGGAAAAAAGCACGAAATGTCAACTTTAATCTCGAAATTTCCACTTTAATCATGTAGTTTATTTTGCCATTAAAGTAGAACATCACAAACTTCATCTTAAAATCGTTTATTTTACTAGTTTCTCAAGTAGCATGTTAAATGCTTTTTTCTGTGTTTGATCTTCTATGTGCTCTATGTGTGTGAATCACTACGTGCTTCCGTTCTTTCTCTTTCTCCGACAGGACACAGAATCCATTACATTCGAGATATTACAGCTCTCTGAATAATTAATAATACTGAGATGTATACGTGATATCATTTTCATGATGATAGGAATGAAAGCATGTTATTAAACATGGGAACACGGTGGCACAGTGATTGTTCATATCTCACGCAAGAGGCTTGCTGCACCATGTGTGACCTTCGATGAAATAATTTATTACAGAAGTACTGTCTCTTTCAAACGTACTAACCTCCAATTCCTGTCCATACTTTTCTTTCTCCAATCGCCACACAATCAGCTCTGTAATAGACGTTAAGCCATTTGTAAGCTTAGAACGCCGATTCTTCAAAACTTTTAAGGAACATTGAAATATCTTCGTAGTACATGTTTAATTATTCTATTCGTCTATCCTTCCAGTGTCGCGTCAGCACCAGCAAGAATACAGCGCAAGGCAGGAGCTATCCTTGAACTAGCTATACGCTGCGGCACCGTGTCCTCACATGTTTAATTATTAACAATACAGATTATTTAAATGAAGTTAAAGTTTTATCTGTATACTATAAGCAACATATTTTGCTGCATTTCATCTTAAAACTGATATTGTCATCATACGCGCTTTATAAAGTAGCGCAGGTTGTGCGATATTATAATTGTAGTGCAAGTTTACAGTGAGGTGATTGAGTGCGTTTATAGTTCTTGGAATGAAACTGTTTCTGAAACGCGAGGTCCGTACAGGAAAGGGTTTGACGCTTTTTGCCGTGGTTGAGGTAGTGTGTACTTGAAACTGTATACCGATAATTCTCTTTCCGATCATCTGCTGCTGTGATTCACACTCAGATACAGTGATATAAATACTCCGAGTGGTGCAGTGAGAGTAATATAGAAAAAGATGATCCGCAGTGGCAACCCTTAACGGGAACAGCAAAAAGAAGAACAAGATGCAGTGAGCGTAACAACGCTAAAGCAGTTCTGGTATTTGGAATACTATGGCTATTCCCTGGCCCATTATATTGCAGCAGGTTAATTACAATCAGATGCATTACACTAATAAACAATATGCAGTTAATTTCAGTGTATTTATAAAGCCGCGTCAGGAATTTGGAGCTAAGAAAGAAAGGATGAGCGCACAGGAACAGTAGTTTGACCATTCTGTGGACCATTATATTTTTACAGGTTAATTACAATCAGATGCATTAAATTTATGAACGATATGCGGTTAATTTCAGTGTATTTGATAAAGCCGCCGCCGTGGATGTGGATCTAAGAAAGAGTAACCACACAGGAACAGTAGCACTGCTTTGACGCTGGGTGCCGCCAGTCTGCAAAACCGGGCGGATAAATTGCGTACGCCAAGGAATGAGTTACCGTGGAAATGTGCGTGGCTTTACGCCAAGTTTAGGTTTTATACATCGCGATTTGAGCGTGGAAAGGTTCGTACGCAACATTTCTGTGCGTACGCACCGTTTATACATGAGGCCCCAGGACATTATTGGCTATTATTGATTGGCAAATGGCTATTAAAGGTTGAAATGACTAATTCATGATTTACATATAACTTCAAAGCTTCAATTTTCAGCAGTTATCACTGCTGTAATGCCAGTTTCTCTTGGCTCATCCTTAATCATCTTTAAATTCTAATTGGTTACTAGAGAAACCTTTAATTGTATTAGTACAGTTGAAACCAGTTATTCCATTCAATGAAGCATGTGAAATATCTTTCTTGGGGTTGTAAGGTTCTTGAGTTTCCAAATCTCCATTTTGATTTGAAAAATGGTCACAATGAAACTCAAAAAACACATCAGTCTATCCTTGTTTTGCAAAATTACGTTAATTCCATATGACCGACTTCAAAGAAACTAAAAGATTCTTACAAAACCTGCCACTACTGTCTTGAGAGAAGAGGGCAAAGTGGAATCAAAGATAGGAAAAGAAACTGGCACTGATGTACAAATGCACAATAGGAAAAGTATATCAGATTCTGTAGTTTGAGAAACAAACACCTTACAAGTCCTGAGTTAGCTGCTTCCTAAAATGGCACATTCCATATACCGCTTTGCTAATCATTAGAACAATATTGTGATTCACACCTTTTTATGACTTAGCTTTCTTGTTATACATCCTTCCAGTTTTCCAGCCCACTTGTGGCTTCTAATTTTTAAGTAAAGGCATTAGAATCTTAAATTCACCTAATTATTTGTGAGACATTTTGCCATGTCTACAATTTTTTCACAGTTTGTTTATTGTTCTCATATTCATGTGGTACAGTGGGGGACCTTGGAGGAATAAAGGCTGAGAACCACTGAGTGAATTTTCATCACTGCAGACATTCACTTAGTTCTTTTTAATAAAAATTAGTATTATACCACCTTGCTCACTTAGACTTTGGCTTTGCATTTAGCTGGAGTCTGCATTCTATATATGGTTTTCTCAGGGATTTCCCCATTTAGTTCTAAAATACTTTTAGATAGAATGGTAATTCCCAGTTGGCCTCATGTGAACTCTGAGTATATATAAGTATACTGGCAATGAACTGACTTTTCAGGCAGGCTTGTTTCCTGCTTTGCAGCAGTTGATTATTTTTTATTACCTTTACCTTACACTGTGTAAGGGGTTTGTAAAAATATACAAAGAAATTGCTAGAAGAAAACAGTCATATATGCAGCATACCTTAATATTTTTATTTTATAAAGAATCAAAAATTAATATGTATGAAAATTATGGAAATTCTGCATTTTATGCATGTTGCATTTTCTAATGTACTGTATATTAATCCTATTCTAAAACACTTTGCAATTAGTTTCTAGTTAATAGCATCATTTCTCTCTATATGTTTTCAGGTGAAAAGTGAAATCAACAAATTATATAAACTATTGGAGATTGACATTGATGGAGTTTTTAAATCACTTCTGCTGCTTAAGAAAAAGAAATATGCTGCCTTAATGGTAGAACAGACCGGTGATGGCCGGTACATAACAAAACAGGAACTGAAAGGACTGGATATTGTTCGGAGAGACTGGTGCGACCTGGCTAAAGAATGTGGAAAGTAAGTAAATCTCAAAATATGCAGAGATGCAGTTGTTTTATGCTTTGTGCAATTTTGCCAAACTACTTACATATTATATACAGTTCACAGAAAAGGTTTGCAAAATCTTTGGAATTATCTGTATGTATTAGATAGCTCCAGAGGTTAGTTATGTGCGTGTCAGATTGGTGAACAAAAGGCTGAATATGTTGCAGCAGGTCATCGAAGGACAAGATAGACATGCACAAATATTTGAAGTGAATCTTCTTTTCAAATATAGGTCACCCACTCACAAAAATATTATACTCTTTTCCTTTACTGCTTCGTGTTAATGTGTCTTGACACTCCACCTGCACTTTTTCCTCTTAAAGCCAGTAATAACAGTCACAACTCTTTTTCATCAGCAGTCTCACTTTCTCTGCTTTGACATTGTTAGATATGTGACATTGATCAAACACTGTCACCTGCTGACAAGATGAATATTTTGAGTTGCTAGAGTAATCTTCCCTACTGTAGCAACCTTTTTTAAGTTAACACAGGTGTTTTTGCTTCAAGAAAATAAGAATTGTGTTATGTTACTTGTTTTACTTTAAAAATTAGGAAAGGTTCCCTTTGGTAGCAAAGTTAGCAACATGTTGTGCCTCTGACAGAATGTTCAGTGCGGCTGGCAACATTATGGCCCCAATGAGATGTTGCTTTAAGCTGGGTAAGGTAAATATGTTAGCTTTCCTTGCCTGGAATCAACTTAGCTGTGGTTATAGATGACAAGAATATAACCTGTTTTGGCAATAGTACATTGTTAATTTTGATTGTTACCTTGCTTATTAGTTATTTATGTCATATGTGCCCCGTACAATTTATGTTTACAAAGCCTAAGAGGCAAACAAAAATCCAATTTTTGTTTATATGTCCCAATGTTCAATGCTGGCTGCTTTTGCTTCTTGTGTTGCTTCTGCTTCAGGCTTATTAAATCTAGGTTTAGGCTTACTCTATAATAGTGGTACAAAATGAACTGAAAAGACAATTACATTTTTAATCGCACCTATTTATATGAACAATTAATCACCATCTAAAATTCATGATCATGAGTTGGTTTCGTCCGTTATCAGAGATGGATGTTTGAAGCGGAACTCCATTAGCAGCGGTGTTCATTTTCCTAATTTTTATCATTCTGAAGTATCCTGTATTTACCCAACTCGAGGAGGTTCTATTACAGCATATGCAAGCATATATAAACATGAGCTGTAAGAAAGGAGCTCAGAAAGAAATAGAAAAGAAATCCAAAGCTACGCCCAAGCCTAGACAGGAATTAAATCCAAACTCAAGATACGGCCTTACAGAGACTGACCTGGAACAGATAGGCGAAAGCACAGATTTTCCAGGATCCCAGTCCGCTGCATTGTCTCCAGTTGAGCGCGAAAGTGGGAGCGAATGTGCAAGTTATGTAGGTCACGATAGCTCGTTGATTCCAGAAGATCCATTGAAATTGGAAATTACCTTGCCTTCCTTGTTTTCATCTACTCCTTGTGAGCCAGGAGCATCGGCTGTAGCAGGGCTTGCCACTTCACCTGCAGAGCACAAAGGCCGAAACGATCTGTCCGAACTGAATGTAATGATTGCTGCAATGGCCACAGCCACCATTCAAGACGTCATGGAGCTCAAGAAAGATACAATAGAAAGATATAAAGAAAGATATATTCAAGACAAATGAGAAGCTGTGGCAGGATAATAAAGACCCGGAGAAACATGTAAATAATCACTTTGAGGCAGCACTTTGCACTCAGTTGGAAGACATTAAGCAAACATTCATGACTCAAATTGAACCAGCAGAACATCTGGCATCTACCGCTGACGGAAAATCAACGGCTGCAAATTCCAAATGCAAAAAACTCTGAGGCAAACTTGCTGCACTGGAAGATGGATGCAGAAAGAATAATATTAGAATAAAGGGTCTCCCAGAGAATTGTGAAATTCGTAGCGGAACTACAGTCATATGAAAAAAGTTGGGAACATCTCTTAACTCTTTGGATTTTTGTTTCATTGGCTGAGCAACTTCCTTTTAATATATGACATGCCTTATGGAAGCAGTAGTATTTCAGCAGTGACATTAAGTTTATTGAATTAACAGAAAACATGCAATATGCATCATAACAAAATTAGACTGGTGCATAAATTTGGGCACCCCAATAGAGATATTAAATCAATACTTAGTTGAGCCTCCTTTTGCAAATATAACATCCTCTAGATGCCTCCTATAGCCTTTGATGAGTGTCTGGATTCTGGATGGAGGTATTTTTGACCATTCTTGCATAGAAAATCTCTCCAGTTCAGTTAAATTTGATGGCTGCCGAGCGTGGACAGCCTGCTTCAAATCATCCCATAGATTTTCGATGATATTCAAGTCAGGGGACTGTGACGGCCATTCCAGAACATTGTACTTCTCCCTCTGCATGAATGCCTTTGTAGATTTCGAACTGTGTTTTGGGTCATTGTCTTGTTGTAATATCCAACCCCTGCATAACTTCAACTTTGTGACTGATGCTTGAACATTATCCTGAAGAATTTGTTGATATTGGGTTGAATTCATCTGACCCTCGACATTAACAAGGGTCCCAGTCCCTGAACTAGCCAAACAGCCCCAAAGCATGATGGAACCTTCACCAAATTTGACGGTAGGTAGGCAGGTGTTTTTCTTGGAATGCTGTGTTCTTCTTCCGCCATGCAATGCACTTTTTGTTATGACCAAATAACTCAATTTTTGTCTCATCAGTCCAAAGCACTTTGTTCCAAAATGAATCTGGCTTGTCTAAATGAGCATTTGCATAAAACAAGCGACTCTGTTTTTGTAGCTTTCCCCTAAACCATAATACTGAACAATCTTTGTTTTTAGATCTCTTGAGAGTTGCTTTGAGGATCTGCTTCACTAAAAACCTTTGTTTGGAAAACACCCCAGTACTCAGATGTTCCTAGGAAATGAAAGACATACAACTGTTATCTTTTTTGTTGAAAGTAGAGTAAATTTATTATGCAGGCTGAGAGGGGTTCCCAAACTTTTTCATATGACTGTATTCTCCAAAATAATTGGAGAGAACTGTAAATCAGACATCGAGATAGTAGCAGCTTACCGCATACGTGGATCAAATACCTCTAAACCTAGGAGTCATATCGTGCATTTCAAAAAAATCACAATTTAAATTACACGTAAAGTCACTTCTCAGACAGAAACAAGAGATATTTGAAAATAACCACATTCGTATTTTCCTGGATTTCTCACGCTAAACATGCTGTTTTTTTACAACATTAAACAGCGCTTACAGAAAGCTGAGATGAGAGACAGCCTCTTGTACCCTGCCACGCTGAAAGTGGTTATTCAAGGCAACCATCACATCTTTACCTCTATGGAGGAAGCAGAAAAAGAGTTAAGAAAACTGATCCCAACACTTTTTTTTTTAAATACAATCGTGAGTTGTATCCTGTCAGCATGGCAAACAAGATCTTGCCGGCTGTTTGATCCGCTTACAGTGATACAGGTACTGTAATTATACATCTTTTTCCCTTCTCGGCCTTTTTGTTTATGCTTTAATTACAATTACATACTGTACATATACGCATATATGTGTGGAAGAAATTAATTTTTTTTCTCTTCTAAAGGAGACTGTTTAATATCATACCCTTGGTTTATTGTTATTATTGTATTAGGGTTTACTATCCTTATCCAGGGCCACTTTTTAACACCATTCCCTTGGTTTACTCTCTTACTATCTCAAGATTGTTTAAGATTATATTTTATGCTTATAGTAATTGAGCTGTATTGGCAATAGATATCTCAATTTTATTCCTCATATGCCGCTGCTGGGGGGCTTGTTTTGTTTTGGATGTGCTCTGTCTCTAGGTATTTCAGAGGACGGGGACTTTGTGAAGTGTGGTCCAGCCTCAAGTGGGGAGGCAAAATGGGTAGGAGAAAGAGCGCAAGCTATCTCTAATCTACCATTTTAATCCTTACATGTCAATGTCCATGTCTATTTATATAGCACATTTAAAACAACATAGAAATGTTGTGGCCAAAGTGCTTTACAATAATAGAATAAAAGAAAAACAAAACAATTAACATAAAAACATAAATAGAAATAAAATATATGAACATAAAATAAGATGTAAGTAATGTTATATAATCACAAAGAGGAAACCATCAGTATTACTGAAGGTCACGGAATGCAAGTGAATAGAAATGAGTCTTTAATCTTGTTTTGAACAGTTCAATTGTAGACGACTGCTTTATATGATGAGGTAAAGAGTTCCACAGGCGAGGCGCAGCAGCTGCAAAAGCCCTGTCCCCCTTGGTTTTACACTTGGTACGAGGGACAACCAGAGACAGCTGACCAGAAGATCTAAGCACTCTAGATGGCTGATGTAAAACACACAGTTCAGATAAATAGGCAGGGGCAAGCCCATGTAAAGATTTAAAAACTGGCAAAGATTTTAAAATCAATTCGAAAACTGACAGGCAGCCATTGTAAAGAAGCTAAAATAGGAGAATCAGAGTCATACTTTCTTGCCCCAACCAAAAGCAAGCGGCAGCATTTTGGACCAGCTGTAACCTGTGTATCAGAGATTTGTTAATCCCAGAATACAGCGAGTTGCAGTAATCAAGGCGAGAAAAAAAAAAGCATGAGTAGCTTTCTCAAGATCCCTAGATGATAAAAAAAAAAAGGCTTGATCTTACCTAATAGACAAAGTTGGAAAAAGCAACTGTTGACTACAGAATTTACTTGTTTCTCAAAAGAGAGGTTACTATCAAAGGTAACAACAAGATTGTGGACTTGGGGCTTGGAAAAGACAGAGAAAGGGCCAAGAAATCCAAGACCAATTTGGGCTTTAGCTGATGGACCCACTATAAGCACCTCCGTTTTATTTTGATTCAGATCAAGAAAATTTTTAGCCATCCAGGATCTTAGTTCAGACAGACAGTTATGGAATTGATTTGTTGCAGAGTTGCAGACAGGAATGTAAACCTGAGTATCCTCAGCATAGCAGTGAAAAGAAATGTTAAATTTCCTAAAAATTGCTCCAATAGGGTGAAGGTATATAGAGAATAAAATGGGACCCAAAATGGATCCCAGAGGAGCAGTAGATGAAAAAGAGGAATTAAAAGTCACTGAAAAGTGTCTACCAGTTAAATATGACCTGAACCAGTTAAGAGCAGCCCCTTTAAGCCCAACAAGATGTTCAAGCCGCATCAGCAATATTTCATGGTCAGTGGTGTCAAAGGCAGCGGACAGGTCAAGGAGGAGAAGGGCTGCCGCATCACCTGAGTCAGTAATAAGAGAGTCGCTGAACACTTTCAGAAGTGCCGTTTCAACACTATGATAACGCCTAAAGCCAGACTGGTAGATCTCAAATAAATTATTGGAGTTAAGGTGATCGACCAATTGATTATAAATAATTCTTTCTAGAATTTTAGCCAGAAACGGCGGTTGGGAAATTGGACGAAAATTGGCTAAAAATCCAGGATCTAATTCTGCCTTTTTTAAACGGGGACTGACTTGCAGCATGTTTAAAAAATGGGGGCACAACCCCCCGAACTAATAAAATCATTTATAATGGCTAGTAAGGATGGGCCCAATACAGAAATATCGAGGGGGCTGGAAGCTGGTTTAAGGGTATCAATAGTTCTTTTTAGTTGTGAAAGTGAGACTAGATCAAAGGATTCTAAGACAATGTCATGGTTAACAATAGGAAGTTTATATTCAGTTTGAACCATGTCACAGTGGATAGTATCAGTTTTGCTGACAAAGAATGATAGAAACTGCTCACATGAATGAACAATGCTATTTAATCCCATCGCAGAGTGAGGGTGAATGGCCGCATTAATTGAATTAAATAAGACCCTAGGATTCTTTGAATGACGGGATACTAAATCGGCAAAGAAGTCTATTTTCATTTTCTTAACTTCAGCCTGGAAGTCCTAAAAATCTGTTTAGAGACAATCAGTCCATTTTTTTTCCAACGCCGTTCAGCAGTTTGACAGGTGCGGCGCAGTGATCGTGTGTTTTCATTTCACCAGGGAGCAGGTCTTCCCTTATTACTGCATATCTTGGGCGGAGCAATTGAGTCTAAAACCGTTTTACATGAAGAATTAAATTTTACGACAGAATCATCGATACCATTATTTTGGTCATGCACATGAAGACTAGAGAAAATGGTTTTAAAATCAGATATAATAGAGGAATTTAAAAAGCACGAGCAGCGTGGGGGACAGCTATTTGTCGGGACATCAACAGTAATATTCAGATCCATCATTATAGAAAAGTGATCAGTGAAAGAAACATCACATAATTCAATATTATTCACTGAAATATCACGAGTAAGAACGAGATCAAGGGTGTGACCGAGAGAGTGACTTGGCGTATTAATATGCTGTATAAAATCAAATGAGTTCAATAGTGATAAAAAGTCATTGACCAAAGGTTTCGATTGACAACAAACGTGAATGTTGAAATCACCAACAATAAATACTTTGTCATGAGAGAGGGTGATATCAGCCAGGAGATCAGAGAATTCAGAAATGAAAGTATCATTAATTACAGGAGGTCTATAAACCATGGCAAACAGCAGAGAAGGGGAGCTGCACACTTCGAAAAGTTGAAGTTCAAAGCTGCTAAACAGACCCCTTGTAAGGCTCCAACACAAGAACATACTTTTAAAAACAGTGGCAATGCCCATACCCACCACCCCCCCCCCCGAAGAGTCAGACGAGGAAAGTTTAAAAATGAATAACCTGATGGAACCATGTCAGTAAAACAAGAAGAGTCACCATTTAAAATCCAAGTCTCTGTGATGAAGAACAGAGCCGGACTTAGGGCGAAGCGAAAGAAGTGACCGCTTCGGGCCCACTGCGCCCTCGGTATCAGTTTGCTTCGGGCCTGACTAGGGCTGGCTCTGTACGGTTACAGTTGTCAGTGTCAAATGAAAATCGTTAAAAAGTGATGGTTGTAGATGCCGGGAAAATGCATTTCTGCAGCTCAGAATGCAGGAAATCGCTAGCTGCAGGGGTCGGGGCCCTCGGTATCAGTTTGCTTCGGGTCCGAAATTGTCTAGGGCCAACTCTGTGAAGAAGAAATCCAGATTATTTGATGTAATAGCGTCTTGCAGACTAAGTTTTATTAGACACTGATCTCACGTTCAAGAGAGCAGCCTTGATAGAAGTAGAAGTGAGCACGGGTGAGTGTGCGAAGATTAGCAGTGTTTACTACTCAATTGCAGACCGAGGAAAAGTGATTCTGTCTTGAAATGGAGAAATTAAATCCGGTGTCCAGCGCCCATGAACCAGTAATGGAGTCCTGAGCAGGAGAAGATGGGTCATAGACTACTCGCAGGCATCGGGAATCAAAGCTCTGGGACTTGAGTTGGCATTGTTTAATAGCAATTCCGTCTCTTTTCCCATGACGGCAGGTGCGTTTGCGTCTCCGTCTCCGAGGGGCATTCAACTCACTCATACTGGTGAACGCTGGCGTCCAGGTGAAGAAGTCAGGAGATGAATAAAACAAAGGTGGAGGTTCACAAAAAATCCAATCAGGAGATGAAAATTGAGAGGAAAGCAAGCCATGTTATGTAATATGTTTAGTAAAGACTCACGATCATAGGACAGTGGCCGTTGGGATAAACTAAAACATAAAAACAAAGTTAAAACATAGACTAGAGAGACGAGCAGACGGCCAGCCACACCAGTCGGCGCCATCTTCTACTGAGGGACATAATTATAAGGGCCAACATAACAATAGGCTTAATGCAATAAATCCTGGGAAAATTGGAAATTTAGGTCAAAACTGTCTTATTTTCAGTTAAGACTACAAAACGACAACAAAAGATCAGAAACAATGTCTCCTAAACTGGACAGTTAACCTTGTGAGCTGGAATGTTAAAGGCCTGAATCATGCTTTAACGAGAGAGAAAATATTCTCTCACCTAACAGGTCTTAAATGCTAAAATATTATTTTTACAAGAGACCCACTTAATTAAGTAAGGATGAGTTTTGGCTGCAAAAAGACTGGACTAGCAAAATGTTCCATTCCAGCTTTACAAAGAAAACTAGAGGTGTGGGAATTCTTATACACAGAACAGTCTCATTTGTAGTATCAGATGTAGTATCTGATCCTGAAGGGAGATATGTGATTGTTATAGGTAATTTATTTAACTGTAAAGTGATTTTGATAAATATTTATGCACCCAATGTCTGATAGGGAATTCATGCAAAATGTATTTGCATTCATTCCAAATGTGAACACTCATAAACTTTATAAACCTGGAGGTTTCTAAACCAAAACTCAAGAACATATTCTTTCTACTCACCAGTACATCATTGCTACTCAAGAATGTATTATTTCTTTGTAGATAACAATTTCTTGCCTATGATTAAATCTTGTAAGTACAACGCTATTGTTATTTCCAACCATGCCCCTTTGATTTTGGAGCTAAAATCATTATGCCCCAGATGCTCTTGCATCTTGTAGATGGTGTCTTAATCCACTTTTATTAGCAGATGAGAACTGTACATAATTTATATCCAAGCAAATCAATATTTTCTTAGAGACAAAAGCATTCTCAGAGGTTTCTGCAGGAATACTCTGGGAAACCCTGAAGGCCATCTTAGGAGGACAGATTATCTCATATCTTTCCCACAGCAATAAAATGGAAACCAAGAAGGTATCGGAGCTAATCAGCAAACTTACTAGAATAGATCACGAAAATGCCAAGTGGGGCACTTCATAGGAAAAGGCAGGCTCTGCATTCAGAGTTCAACCTCTTTCATCATTATTATGAACATGGAGTGAAAGCTAACAAGACCTTAGCTCAACAAATCCACAAGCAAGAAGTTTGCAATGCAATCCCAGCAATCACCAACACAAACGGAGACAAAATCATTGACCATAAAAATATAATGCACACATTTAGATTCTACAATAAATCCTTATATTCTACTCCGTTTAAAGAAGACAAGACACAATCTAATGCATTTCTGCCTGCTTTACAGCAGGGGCGTGTGGTCAGGGGAGGCATTATGAAAAGCAGAAATACTAATAATGATAACATAAAAAAAAATCTGTCCACTGGTCTTTGCTATAAATTTGTTTTCTGTATGATTCCAATAATTTTGATCATTTTTATAGTCACAATTGCTGAATTTGCACATTTCCTGTTCAAATACAGGGGAGAAAATCGAGGTGTGGCAGCAATGAGCCGAGCCTCACCGCAGACTGCACTCTCCCACATTCACTGGGTTACTATATGCAATTGGCCCATGCCTGTTGCTGTCTCTCTGTATGTCACCAATATAGTGTTTACATGCACATTTATTATACACCCTGACTTTCCACAGTCTGGCTAATATCTTTAATGAATGTGTGACATATTTAGTCTTGCTGATCGAACATAAAACTGCAGTGAGAAGGCACAAAGTGAGGCAGACAGTACCATGCCGCTCCGAAGGGAGCACACGTGAGCCCAAGAGGCGCTTGTTTGCTGCTGTTCTTCTATGCAGACCCTCAGGGCACCAATAAGTTAGCGATATCAGAAAGTCAAGTGCACTGCAGTGGTCCGTTTATTTTTATTTTTTGTTCTGACTGACTGCCAAAATGGAAGATTAAGACTTTTAAAACTAAAGGAAAATAAGGAGGTCTTTTACATGAAAGTGATGAAGATTTTCATGGAGAAGGATAGGCGCATGAATTTCATTTACAAATAAAGGTAAGACTGTAAACGGTTTTCAATTTTATAAAAAATGGGATCAGACTAAGAAAAAAAAAACAATCTAATATTTAAAAACTAAATTTTGACCTTAAAAATATTCTTTTTTCTTATCTTTTTGTTGAATGGTCTATATTAAAATTGATTAAAGCATCAGAATTAAAAGCTTTTAAAAACAACTAATTATTTAAATTAGGGTCAAAATTGAAATCTGTTTTTTTTTTTGTACACCACTCAATACTTTAATTTGTATTGAATGAGTATGAATTGTGGAATTGCACCGGCAAATTTAGAACACATGGAGGGTGCAGAGGAAATGCGCTCTCTCTCTGCTATAAATATTCTTTCTTAGCCAAATCTGTACCCTACCAATCTGTGTGTAAAGAATGCTGATGAGATATGAAACATAACTAGTAATCAATGTGCAGGCTGCCAATTAAATAGTGAATAAGCTACTCTTTTGGGTTCATATATTTGTAAATCTGACTCTGAAGGAGTCAGTGCTTCGCCAGCCATGAACCTCACCACACGTCACTGCATTATAGATACCACAAATAGATACTCTTAGTGCAGAGGATTGGATATGTCTCTGGCACTATCAGAATTACTAGATGCTATAAACTCACTTAAGAGTGGGAAAGCAGCCGGCTCTGATGGCTTCCCTGCTGAATTTTATAAGAAATTCAAAACTCCGCTAGCTCCCCTTCTGTTAGCAACACTTACAGAAGCTAGAGAAAATAAAATTCTACCATAAACTTATTACCAAGCATTACTTACCGTCTTTCCTAAACAAAATAAGGACATATTACAATGTTCATCATACAGACCAATTTCACTTCTGAATAATGATGTTAAGATACTCACCAAAGTCGTAGCTAGATGAATGAAGAAAGTGCTGCCATCGGTAATATCACTAGAGCATACTGGATTTATTAAAGGCAGACACTTAGTTTACAATCTTCGATGCCTGTTTAATGTAATATATTCACCCACAAAGTCAAACACCCCGGAGAGGATGATATGCTCCACAATATCTTAAGGAACTCCTTATACTACAATCCACTACAGGAAACCCCTGTTTTGCAAATACCTACCGCCTTCGCCACCCTGTGACCAAACTTCGTACAATGGGTGAATGAGCCTTTGCAGCCGCTGCTCCACAGCTCTGGAATGCCCTACCAGAGAGCCAGAGAACACAGCAGATTGTGGACTGTTTTAAAAAAACAGCTGAAGACTTTTCTATTTAGGAAAGCTCATTAATAAGAATGCTACTAATTATTGTTGTTTTATCTCTTTTTTTATCTTGCTTTGCCATTATTTAAACTTTTCTATGTAGCCCTTTGAGATTTACTACTAATGTAAAGTGCCCTATAAATAAAATGCATTATTATTATTATTATCATTGGATGCAGATAAAGCATTTGATATGGTTGAATGGAACTGCATTTTCACTACATTGGAGAAATTTGGGTTTGGCCCGAACATTTGTGCATGGATCAAACTACTGTATACCAATCCAGAAGCTTCAGTTTGTATTAACTCCATTAATTCAGAATACTTTAAACTAGAACGTGGTACCAGACAAGGATGCCCCTTATAACCACTGCCTTTTGCAATTGCCATTGAGCCACTGGCAATTCACTGATGAAATTCTTATGAGATAAAGGAGATTATCAGAATTCATGATCATGGCTACCCTAGTGCCCAGAGAAGTTTGTGAAGGGTTGTCATGGGAGCTCTTGTACACCAATGGTTATGTTTTGATTTCAAAAAGTGAAGCTCAATTGATGGAGAAGATACTAAAATGGAAAGTTGGTTTTCATGTGAAAGACCTCAAGGTAAGTGCAGAAAATGATGGTTGTAGGTAAAGTAGCAGGAAAAGTGGAAGAGGTGCGTTTGTGGGTAATCTGCAGATGGTGAGTGTGGCCTTTGTAAAAGCATTTGGGAGTGGTGCGGAATGCTGAAGAAGTGTGTGTTAATTTAGGTATTATGTGGAAGTGAATGTCTGTGCTACGGTTTGCATATTTGTAGCTAGTAATCCAACAAGGGAGAAAATCAGTCACATATCTTAAACATAGTTTTTTTAGTTTCTAAGCTTTCAACAACCTACCAGGTGTCATCATTGGACCAAAACGATTAGACATACAGGAATCAAAGGCAATATATAGCAAATGAGGTGGTGTGTGCCCCAGGATGGGGTGGGGTGGGGGTGTGGATCAATAAGGTGGAGTTCGGAGAAAGTTGGTCATAAAGTCTTTAGGTGTCCTCTTTAAGCCTGCTTATGCTGGGTTCATGTCCAAATGTCTGTTAATGGCTTTCTTTGAATGCCATGATTCAGCCATCTCTCTGGCACTTTTAGTATTAACCCTGAATTTTACTTGCATCATGTCCCAGTTAAATGTGTGTCCGGTTGAACTTATATGTGTGTATACCAGATATTGCGGGCTTCTTCCTCCTGACAGAGTTGTGAGTGTTTTATAGGTTTGTCCCATGCATACAGGTAGGCATGCACTGCATGGTGTAATGTAAACTGCGTTCTATGTCTCTGATGCAGCTTTCTTGCTTTTGGCATTAAAAAGAACAGTATGCAGAGTATTTGCAGGATTATGGGCTATTTTGATGCTAATTTTCAGAAGGTAGGTAAGTTCTGTTACTTGGGTGACATCTTGAATGCTTGCTTATAGAGGTGCAGGCACAACAGTCATAGCCAGGGTGAGAATTGCATGAAGGAAATTCTGAAAGCTATCCATAATTTTGACATCTACAGGAATGACTATAATTTGTGAAAGCTTTTTGATGAGGAGTACTATGTTCTATGAGAGTGAGACATGGCCAATGAAAGTGGGACACGAAGCAATACTGGAAAAACAGATGAGAATGATCAGATGAAAGTTTCACATGTCACAGATTGAGAGGAAGACAAATGCAGATTTATGAGAAAGACATCTTGTTGAGGCTATAGGTTTTGTTTTAAAGAGAAACAGACTTAAGTGATTGAGGGAATAGGTGCACCATGAAGGATGTGGAGGCTATTTAGCCCAACAGATATGGTAAAAAAGATGTGGTTGGAGTTGGTTTCAGATGACGTGAAAAGAATGTGTCTCACTCCATAAGATGCCCAGTACAGAGGAGGTAGAGGAATAAGATTTAGGAGGTAATGTCTAACCTATATAAATTCTGAAAATGAGTGTTAAACCTGTGTTTTCTATATTAGTTTACCTGTAAAATTGTGGTCTGATCTTCAGCTAAGTCAGAATGATATACAATACACCTAGACTAGTAACATACACACAACTGTACTTCTTCTTGTCAATAATAAACACATCTTTAGGCATTCGTAATCAAGGTTAGAAACATTTGTGAATCCTTCTATTTGGCTACTAACACAACATTTCTTATCAGCAATAACCTTACACAACAGTTTCTTTTCATTGATATTTCTTGCTAACGTATGGACTCTGACTTGTCCATTCCAGTACACAACTTGGCTGTGCTGTCCAGGTGCAGCAAGATAGCATGAAACCCTTGACTCCACTTTTGGAGACGTCATTAGCCTAGAATATCACATACTTTTTTCAACCTGTACTTTGTATGTTTAAATGATTTATCCAGTACTAACAAAAAGTTGTGCAATTGAGTTTAAAGTCGAATGTCATGACAATGTTTGATGATTGCTGTAAATATCTATATAAATGTTTATAATATCTAAATAGCTTTTGTTGGTCGCTTCTTGTGCTACTTCCAAAAATTTGTCAAAATAATTAAGAAGCCAGTTAATCAATAAGGGAAAGCACAAAATGGAAAACATTTGCTGCAATACTGGAGGAGTAGTTGCAGAAATAGGCAACTAAGGCTAATGAATATTAATTCTTAGTGCCATTAACATCATGGCAGTATTGTGGCTTAATTTTTGACAAGTGAGATGCATGGTAGTGTTTTTTTTTTTTTTTTTCCTCCCCTCTCCTTTCTTTAACACGTGTCTTGTAATTAATGTTTGTTTTGTAGCTGTTTCCTGCATTTTGCATTATGAAATGACTTCTGCTTTATTAAGCAGAAAAAGGAATTACAGTTTATAATGGACACCACGCTGGTTTTCTGTTGATTTTTGTCAACATAAAAATTGTGATTGTTTTTTAAATGACTAAGCAATGACAAAATTTGTCAGACACAAAGCACAAGCAGTGTATGCAGCATGTAGCTGTTTGCCTCCAAGTCTTTGCCTGTTTTCTTTATTTGCATTTTGCTTTTTTTAGGTAAAATCATATGTTTTTACACAGTATATTGTATCATAAACAGGTCACAGTTTTGTAATGTTTTTTTTTAATGCAACATGTCATTTAATGTTTCTTTGCAAAATTGCAGATAATTTATAGACTTTTTTCTTTAAAATTATGTAGTAGTATACAGCCATACTTAATAATTTCAACATAATTAATTTTATACTAATAATAGCTTTAAAATATATTTGATCTTTTTGAATGTTTTGCTAGTATTATTTCAGGTAGTAGATAACTTTGTGATCAATAGACTGACTTACTGTTTCTGTTGACATCTGTTCTGTAGCTACGTTATCAGTCAGATTCTTTCTGATCAGCCCCGGGATATCATTGTGGAAAACATACAGCGGAGGCTTATAGAAATTGGAGAAAAAGTTGTGAATGGTAGCATCCCTCTTAACCAGTTTGAAATCCACAAGGTAAATGTTTTGTCTGTACATCTTAACACATGGTTGGTTCATGATACTTTTCCTAAATAAATACAATATCAAATATGTTGCCATCTGACATTTTGAAAAGTGACTTCTTTTTATAGATATTGTATTCATTTTAGCATCTTCTGAGGCTTTGTGGAATTTATATCAAATAAAATATACATTGTAATTTATTGATATTGAAATAAATCAGAAGCTTGAACATGATTTCCACCACAAAACCCCTTTTTCTCATATTTCCCCTGGTGATCTTGCATGTTCATCTGGTTAATCTCAGACTTTACCAAAATTATTTTTCAACTTCTTTAGTCTATTTTACTCCCGTAAAGCAAACAATTTCATACTTTTTTTAAAAAATATGTCTTTAATGTATAGAAACTCCTTTAAAAGTTTTAGAACCCACTTTTAGCAGACTGTACACTGATGAGAGCTACTTAAGAAATGTTTACTATAAATGCCACACCTGTTATACACTCTACTCATCCACACTATACAATACTTTGCTCCCCTCTATCACTATAGTTTTACCTGCACGTAGCTTCAGTTTTTCTTCACAGAACAGATAACCAGTGAAATTTCTAATTTTTAAACCAACCTTTCGCTATCAATTTCTGCACTCGCAATAATCATTCTTACAATTCTGATTTTCTTAATGCCCATTCACCCCTTCTTATGGTACATCAAAAATCTTTTAATTTGTTAATTGAACCTATTTCTCTCTCATGTAATTTTTACTTAATTTCCTTCACGGTAAAGCTAAGGTAAATTCCTCTGCCTTTTTCCTTCCATTAAAATAAAGTGCATTCATCTGACTTAATATGATCCCCAATTTGTTTTTCTAGTTCTTTCCTTTCTTTCTTTTTTTTTAATAACTTGCACAGGTCAGTTCTGCATTCAACTCCAAGACCACTTTCCACTTACAAAATTTTCAACAGCTTTCTTTTCTTGCAGCCAACAGCATCACTGTCATCCTAATTGTGTTTTTACTTGACAGTTTCTTCTTGTCGTCATTCCATTGGTGCCTTTCATAGACAACATCACAAAGTGCTTTGCAAAACAAGCAATAGTGCAAATCAAAGTAACAAAATAAAGAACATGACCATTTTTATATGTTAAATTGGAAGGAAACAAACAGAGGAGTCTACATAAGTAAAAACTGAAAATAGGTGGGAATACCTGATAGTAAGAGAAGACGATACAGTACTGTATCACTGTAATATGTACAGAAGATATAAATGGTTTTAGGCATAATTGACTAAAATGCAAGGGAAAGTTTTTTTAAATGTGATTTGTATTTGACTACTAATGCACCAATGCCTGTTCGTCTATGTCAATTCTCTTAATGCTATACAGATTTCTCTTATCATTCCTTATTGTTTGTGTCTCAATTAAGACTACTGCCATTTACATTCTTGCACCTTTTGTCATTGAGGTTTGTAGCATTTTTGATTTATGGTGTCTTTACCTCCAAGTTTAAGTTTCAGTTTGTCACATTTGCAATCTACCAGAGTCACCCAGGCATGTATCCCCTAATGGCCTGTTTGGCCTTTGCTAACCTGTTGCGCATGTTTTGAAGATATCTTCATCACCTTTAAAACAGCTTTATATTTGCTAATTTTTCCTTTTTCAAGCATCCATTTTCTCTATGAAATGCACCACATAAAATAGATCTTAAGTCAGTTGTTTGTTGCATATTATGTATAAAAAGGATGATATGTAATATTTTGGAAAAGTTGCAATTGCTGCAATTTCACAAGTTTATGTCACATATATAAATTTAATTTGTCTAAATATTGATCTATAATTTAGTTTTCTTATGCATCTATTTTTCTGCTTAGGCCTTGACAAAAGATCCTCAGGATTATCCTGACAAAAAAAGCTTGCCCCATGTACATGTAGCTTTGTGGGTAAACTCTCAAGGTGGACGAAAGGTGAAAGCTGGTGATACCATATCATATGTGATCTGTCAGGTAAATAATAACATTTACTTATATGTTTGGTTGATACTTGATTGCTACCTGCATTCTTTGTTTTTTTTATCTACATGCCCATCTTATTTATCATCTAATGTTCTGTTTTACCACTGATCAAAATCCTGCTGGGTGATTTGTGGTTATGGAGGATCTGCACCGTTATCATAGTATTACTTGTTAATAATTCCTATTTTTAATAGAGATTTGTTTACAAAAAATGAAAATACTAAATTGACACATTTCTAAGCAGTTTTATGCATAATTAAAGGTTAAGTGACTGTTAAAGGTAAGCCTAAATTGTAGTTCTAAACTAAAGTTCAAGCCATTTGAATGTAGAGTCATCAGTACTGCTTTCCTATTTGTGCAATTACCTTTAAATTGAAGGATGACAAAAGTTCACTTCCCTTCAGTTTCATCAATTTGAATCAGTAAAATAGACATACCTGTTACAGTTGATTGTCATCAGCATAGAAAAAGTTAATGTTATGTTGTTTTTTAAATTATATCTCTTATAACATGTCAAGATTGTGTCTTCTGTAGTAACATATCAAGACAACACATCAAGAAAATAAAGTGTTCTTCCCTTAGGAGCTCCACATTTAACAGCAGACAGGAAAGAAGGAGCACTGCCATCATTTTTCTGCAAGATATGAAAAGTATTTGATGAAATAAACCAACTAACAATAGTGCCTGAAGCTCTAACTCAATTCTGAAACATGGGCAGTAGAATGCTATTGTCAGTAGTTTGAAAAGCTGTTGTTAAATCTAAAATCACAATAATGGCACCATTTTTTGTTTGCATTTGTCATTTACAACAAATTTAAGGATTTCTGTGAGCTGCAGTTAGGGCAAAGTCCATTCTGAAATTTCTGTTAAATGTTGGATTTTTTTAAGACATGATTTCAATTATAGGCTTACAATTCTCTAAGCTCGTTAGAAAGAAAAGGTAAATCTGAAGTTAGTCTTTAATTTTTAAGAGCTTATACTGTAAATCCTAAGTCGCCTAATAAAACTAACAATTATAATTACATTTTTAAGACTTCTGTTATTTCCGATTATATCAGTTTGCTGCAAAAAAAGAAAAGGCAAATTGTGACTTTTGCCAAGTTCATCTCCACCCCATTATTGAAAGCTCACTTTTTCTTTCTTCATGGCAAGCTCTTAGGTGTCAGGTATACTCATAAAAGTGGAAGATTACACCACAAAGCCCACTGGCATAGACATTTCTGTAGAAGAAGCTGTGCTGTAGAACTGCTTCATGGAATGCTGCCATGTGAAATATAAGTGGCAGTGAAAACACAGGTAGCAGTGCACATGTGGACAAGCTGACTTGAGAAAAACCTTGACAGATTGGAATAATAAAGCAATATTTGTTTACCTATCTGTAATAAAAGGAAGGACAGAAATCATAAACATGCAATGTGAAGACAACAGCAATAAGTTTTAAATGGCAAAAACAAAAGCAGGGTTCAAAAAAGGTAAAAATTAATATACACAAATAAGACAAAAACAAAAAAAAAAAATTAACAAAAATACCCATGAGGTAGGGTGCAGTGTTAGATCAAAGTGCCAATGTCAGGTTACTCTCATTTCTTTTATACCACTTAGTATATGACTTTTCTCATTGCTACAGCACAGAAACAAACTGCGGTAGTATGGGTTAAAGATTATTTCATAAGGACGGTAGTGGCTTGGATGGAGCAAGTACAATTAAATTGCATCCCCTCTTTTAAAATGTTAATTGCATTTAATTGTTATAGAAATATTTCTTCAGGGGCACGGACTATGAAAATTTACATTTTATATGTAACTTTTAAAGTTTGTAACTTTTCTTTAATATGGTGTTGACTATCTTCTACATCTCCTATAAATCCTATAAATATTGGGTTTTGTGCAACTGCTTGCATGTCACGCCCTACTTACAAACAGTCTCTCAGAGACACTTTAACATCCCAAAAGACAAGGAAGTGAGACAAAAAGACAGCTGCTGTACAGGCTTTTAAATGATTGATGCACAGCGCGACATACAGAACATGCAGCTCAGTAGCAGCATCTTCTGTACAGGTTTTTAAATGATCGATGAACAGCGTGACATGCAGAACATGCAGCTCAGTAACAGCAGCTTCTGAACAGACTTTTAAATGATTGACGCGCAGCACAACATGCAGAACACGCAGCTCGGTAGCAGCAGCTGATCCGTCCACATCTCCTTAGTTTGCGTTCAGCCCCGCCCTTCACAATGCAAGCAGCAGAGACGCGAAGTGGTGAGCATGATCACACATACAATATATATATGCCAAATACCACTGACTCACTCATCACGAAATCTCCCAAACCATGAGGACTTGGGATTTGAAATTTGGAATGTAGGTTACCCTTGGCCCATAGGTGCTCGCTAAGAAACGGTTTTAAAAATTTCATGGTCCAACTGTGAAATTTCTTAGTTTTTTAGACCCGTTTGTATGTCTGGCTGCTTTTCACGAGATAACTACTTAACAGATTTAGATCAGGTTTTTTTCTACAATTTGCAACTTTCTCATTGCACTAAGTATCATAGTTCGCTTGTGGTACCAATTTATTAGCCCGAATCCGAGAGAGACTCACTGGGCTACAGGGAGGGGGAGGCGGGGCCCTCCTCATTCACGCAACTGCCTCAGGGCGTAACCTTAACTCTGCTTAGTTAGTGAACAAGAGAAATACTTAACAGATTTAGATCTTTTTTTTTTCTATAATTTGCTTGAACATTCCAGGGGATTTTGCGACTTCTGTCATTGTGCTAAGAATCATAGTTCGCTTGCGGGAGCGATATATTCACGCTAATCCAAGACAGAGGCTGCGGGCTGAGGGGAGGGGGAAAGAATGATGTCAGGAGTAGAAAGTTGGTTGGGGCCGTCTTCACTGTCCTGTTTCACTAATACACAGGCGAAGCCGCAGGGGATGACTAGTATATCTAAATTAAATAATTAATATGCACACACACACACTGTATGTAGTATGTATGTATATAAAACTGAATATTACACCACATCTGGATTTCTTGTGTTTTACTATTTCTGTTACTGATTCATCTGTGAAATTTATTTACAGACATATAGAATGCAGTTTATTATTACAAATTAATCGATTATTTTTCTGTCAGTATGTAATTAACACTAGAATCCATGAAACCTACGAAAAAAAATCGTAATTCCGGCGCACCTTAAATTCCTTCAGAGCTCAACTCGGGCAAAAAGTTCTCCTAGATCATGCCATGGCTCCTTATGTGCGTGTGATGTGCCTGGAGTTGTACAGGGTAAATGATACAGTATATTGATATATTTCGAATATATGCATTTCATGTGTGCTCTACAAAGATCTGGGTAAGTGTAAGATGAAAGGAAATGCAAGAAATGCTTAACACATACCTAAAGTAGAAACTTTTTCCATGTTATGTTTTTGTTGTTCAGTTTCATTCTCGAATAAAAGCACACTTGTTTCATTATACCTTGGAGAAAGTGTTTATTTTATATTCCAGTATCCACTTCAAGGAGAGTGGATCTATCTCTGCCTCTCTCACACACTCGCACACACATTCATACGTGAAAATGTCACTGTTTAAAAACGCTATGTCATTTGAACATGAGTTGTCATTTGAACATGTTCGTTTTTTTTTTTCTTCAATCTTGCCTGTACAGTAAGAAGTCTGTCTTCATTTTCAATATCATGCACTGTAACAGAGTACAGGCAAGATCGGGGGGGGAAAAAAATGTTCAAATGGCATAGTGCCTTCAAATACTGACATTTTCGTGTGTGTGTGCATGTGCAAGTGTATGTGCAAGAGAGGCAGAGACAGATTCAATCTAATTTTCGTAACCTTTAAGGATTCTAGTGTTATATTTTACAGTAAGATGCTCTAGATTGAAATATGATTAATATTACAGTATGTTACTACAGTTACGTGATTATTTTGTATTTTTAGGATGGGACAAACCTAAGTGCTAGTCAGAGAGCATATGCCCTAGACCAGCTAACGAAACAGGAGAATGTACGTATTGATAATCAGTACTACCTTTCCCAACAAATACATCCTGTGGTGTCTCGAATCTGTGAGCCAATTGAAGGGATTGACTCTGTGCTCATTGCTACCTGGCTGGGTAAGTTCTTCATTGATGCATTCAGTTTATTCACACTGGAATTTCAAGAACTCATACACAATTTTACTTTCAAGGAAAATACATAGTTTAATTTTTTTCTTATTGAATTCATCCCAATCATCCTAATCTACTATACTCTTTAACTTTTGCTTATGCTTTTGTAATAATTTTAAAAGATTACAGTCAGTTTTTGTCATTGACATTCCTTTATGATAAATGCTTATTTCTCTAATAGTTATAAATTTACCTTATTAGAAGTACAGTAATCCCTCCTCGATCGCACGGGTTGCGTTCCACAACCTCCCGCGAAAGGTGAAAATCCGCGAAGTAGAAACCATATGTTTATATGGTTATTTTTATATTGTCATGCTTGGGTCACAGATTTGCACAGAAACACAGGAGGTTGTAGAGAGACAGGAACTTTATTCAAACACTGCAAACAAACATTTGTCTCTTTTTCAAAAGTTTAAACTGTGCTCCATGACAAGACAGAGATGACAGTTCCGTCTCACAATTAAAAGAATGCAAACATATCTTCCTCTTCAAAGGAGTGCGTGTCAGGAGCAGAGAATGTCAGAGAGAGAGAGAGAAAAAGCAAACAAAAATCAATACGGCTGTTTGGCTTTTAAGTATGTGAAGCACCGCCGAACAAAGCAGCTGCAAGGATGTACAATGTAAAGGTAATCTTTCAGCATTTTTTAGAGGAGCATCCGTATCCTCTAGGCCAGTGTGCGAACAGCCCCTCTGCTCACACCCCCTCCGTCAGGATCAGAGAATGTCAGAGAGAGAGGGACAGAAAAACAAACAATCAAAAATCAATACGCGCCCTTCGAGCTTTTAAGTATGCGAAGCACCGTGCGGGAAGCATGTCGCTTGACAAAGCAGCTGCACAGAATGGAGCAACATGAAGGTAATCTTTCAGCATTTTTAGACGAGCGTCCGTATCGTCTAGGGGTGCGAACAGCCCCCCTGCTCATACCCCCTCCACCAGGAGCAGAGAATGTCAGAGCGAGAGAGAGAAAAGCAAACAATCAAAAATCAATACGTGCTGTTTGATCTTTTAAGTATGCGAAGCACAGTGCTGGAAGCATATCGCTTGACAAAGCAGCCATATGTAAGCCCAGCAAGAAAGAGAGCAATGTGAAGGTAATCTTTCAGCGTTTATTGAGGAGCGGCCGTATCCTCTACGGGTGCGAACAGCCCCCGTGCTCACAATATATTTGAGGAGTTTTATTTAATACATAATACGCGCTCTGGTTGGGTAGCTTCTCAGCCATCTGCCAATAGCGTCCCTTGTATGAAATCAACTGGGCAAACCAACTGAGGAAGCATGTACCAGAAATTAAAAGACCCATTGTCCGCAGAAATCCGCGAACCAGCAAAAAATCCGCGATATATATTTAAATATGCTTACATATAAAATCCGCGATAGAGTGAAGCCACGAAAGTCGAAGCGCGATATAGGGAGGGATTACTGTATCTGAGTATTTTATTGTTATACGTGTTTGAAGGTTTGCTCACATTGACTTGTTTAAAAAAAAATATAAAAGTTATAAAAAAAATTTAAAAAATTAAAGAATTTACAAACAATTTAAAGAAATGTTGTAAGATAAATTTATACATTATGCAATACATAAAATGTACATATGTACACATTATTGTTTTAAGTCCATACTCCAGTTGTCCCATCATTTCTGGTGATGCTTCCATTCCTAGGCAGACTAAGTTTCCCCATTGATGCTAAGAAAATGAGAAAATGGGTAAGGCTTACAGTAGTAATGCTAAATAAAAAAATTAACTGCAATTAATTAAAAAGCAATATATGAAATGACTGTAAAAATAGCTTAACAAGAGTATGCTATTCTAAAATGAGCATCCACCCTTGATCTAAATTCTAACATTGATGTGGCTTCTGTAAGCTTTAAGGTAGATATTGCAGACTTTAGGGACCTATAATTAAAGACACTGACTTCTATGCTAGTTTCATTAATCTTGGCATTTTTATTTAGAGGTGCAATGTATGCTAGTATCAGCATTTGTTGTTTCCGTAGGGAAACCAGGAATTGTGAAATTGAAGATTTTAGTATGTACTCAAAACTTAACTAGAAAATTGTGAAGTGAGTTAAGATCTGGAATTATGTGATCATACCTACTAGTTTTAGTTGCAATCATGTCATGTTCTTAAGGGTAGAGTAGTAGTTTCATAATCTGAACAGGCTGAACCTAAACAATAAGTTTTTAGTTGTTGTTTTGCAGTCAGTAGCCATAAACCAACATGAAGAATAGAAAACTGTGCATCTAGATGCTGAAAGCAAGTATTCTATCAGAATCAAAACCTAGAATATGGGCAAAATAAAAGTAATTGTGTGGAGTGGTAATGCCTTTCAGTAGCGGTAAGACCTGGAGTTTAGAAAGCGCTACCAGATGTCTTTCTATTAGCTAACCAAATGATGTGGGGAGTTATCTTCAGATGGCACTTCATAATCATTTATAGGTTTGTTTGCATATGGAAAAAACTCCTTCTGTGATTGCCATATCTACTTGTCTTTCTGCATTAAAAATTAGACACTTATTTTGTTAAAATTTGGTGTGCATATTCTTTAAGGGAATTGGTTAGGGAAAAAGTCCATATTTTGTAGAGATATCTAGAATAGGCCTACACACGCTGTATAAAGTTTTGAAATTTCAAAATCTCCCATTAAAATTTGTAATAATAGGGTGTTGTTCCATGTTAGCCTTTATGGGTGTAATGAGATGTTAAGCAAAATGACACCTTTTATTTTCTAACTAAAACGATTACAATATGCAAGATTTCTAAGCAACTCGGGCCCCTTTTTCAAGTGCCTGAAGACAAAAAAAAAACAAAAAAAAAAAACTTTAACTTTCAAATCAGTTAACTAAATCTTTGCATGCACCTGAATGTTATGCCATGCACACATTTTATAACTTGCCATTTAGATGCGAATGCTTGTTTAGTAAGTATCTCAGGAAAAAAAAAAAAATTTTAAAGTGCATCATTTAGCACTTTTATGTCAGAAATGAGTTTCAATAGAAAGTGTGATTGCTTTGAAAAAAACAAATATCCATGATAAGAAACAAAGCTCAATAAGACATCAGTTATTTCATAAAGCAAATGCACACAAACTTTGTCGTGGAGAGACGGGCTCATCTCCAAGGCATATAGTGTGTATTGCCTTAAATGAATGTTACTATTGTAAGGTTTCTGAACTCTTTTGGGACTTCTCCAATATCTACCCCTGACTCCACCCCCGCCCCCACCCTGAAACAGCAAAGAACATCCTTAAGCGTGATCGCCATGTCTGTGGAAGACAGTTTATCTGTTGCCGGGGCAAATGCAGGCTCCCAGCACTGCAGCGGCTTGCAGCAAAAGCAAATCCGAACTGACCGCAGCCGTGCTATAAGCACTTGTCTTTGGGTGATGCAAGAAACATTATAAATGCACGGAACAGTATTACTTGGCCACTAACCTGGCCACGATGCTGCCTGATTGCTGTGTCTGTGTATAGGACAGTACTAGATCCTGCTACTATAAATAACCCTGCTCTTCCTATTTCAAGCTGAATAAAGCTGGTTTTTCTAAAGTATTGAGACTCAGCCTCGTGTTTTGGGGTGCAAGACAGGGACTTGCACGTCACATGGTACCAGGAGTGGGGTCCTTGCACCGATGGATCCCCAAGAAGTACAGCAAGCTCAGGCAGGCTTCATATATCTCCACCCTTGACCTCACAAAGGGTTATTGGCCGGTCCCCAGTAGAAGTCTTGTTGTGAGAAGACTGCATTCACCACTCCGGATGGGTTGTTTGAATTCGCTGCACTCCCTTTTGGTCTCCATGGTGCACCGCTGACCTTTCTATGAATGATGGACCAGATCCTGCATCCCCATTCCGCATATGCAGGTGCCTATCTTGATGATGTGGTCATTTTCAGTAATGTCTGGGAATCTCATCTTGTCCCCTTTCGGGTGGTACTTGACAGTTTATGGCTGGCAGGGTTGGCAGCCAACCCTAAAAGTGCAACCTTGTATGTTGGAAACCCACTCTCTGGGATATTCCATGGGCAAGCGTTTGCTCAATCCTCAAATGGACAAGGTGGGAGAGGTGCTTGCATATCCCTGTCCCAAAACACAGAGGCTGGTTCGTTCCTTCCTCAGGCTCATGGGGTATTACAGAATTTATTCTGCAAACAGATGCTAGCACTTTCAGTTTAGGAGCGGCACTCTCACAATGTTTTCAGGGGAAAGAATACCCCATCACGTTTCTCAGCAGAAAGCTGCTACCCAGGAAACATAATTATTCGACTACTGAAAAAGAGTGCTTGGCGATTAAGTGGGCCGTGGAGGCCCTCTGTTACTATCTATGAGGACGACAGTTTACCCTGATGACTGACCATGCCCCACTACAATGGCTGTACAAATAGAAGATTATGAATGCCCGGCTCACTCTGTGGTCTATTAGTGTACAGGCTTTTTCTTCTGATGTTCGCCACCGTCCCGGGGCTGCACACATCAATGCTGATGTTCTTTCCTGCCTTGGACGGTTGCTTTGCCCACACCAGTGTAGAGGAGAGGAGATGTAAGGTTTCTAAACTCTTTTGGGACTCTCTCCAACGGGACGACACGCCAAAGAGTGATCGCCGCATCTGTGAAAGACAGTTTATCCGTTGCCAGGGCAACTGCAAGGCACATTATAAATGCAGGGATCAGTATTACTTGGCCACAAACCTGGTCACGACCCTGCCTGATTGCTGTGTATAGGAGAGTGGTACAGTTGTACTTGAAAGTTTGTGAACCCTTTAGAATTTTCTATATTTCTGCATAAATATGACCTAAAACATCATCAGATTTTCAGTCAAGTAGGCACCTTGTGTTATTTAAAGAACAGGGATCTATCAAAGTCTGCTCTTCACAACACATGTTTGTGGAAATGTATCATGGCACGAACAAAGGAGATTTCTGAGGACCTCAGAAAAAGAGTTGTTGATGCTCATCAGGCTGGCAAAGGTTACAAAACCATTTCTAAAGAGTTTGGACTCCACTAGTCCACAGTCAGACAGATTGTGTACAAATGGAGGAAATTCAAGACCATTGTTACTCTCCCCAGGAGTAGTCGACCAACAAAGATCACTCCAAGAGCAAGGCGTGTAATAGTCGGCGAGGTCACAAAGGACCCCAGGGTAACTTCTAAGCAACTGAAGGCCTCTCTCACATTGGCTAATGTTCATGTTCATGAGTCTACCATCAGGAGAACACTGAACAACAATGGTGTGCATGGCAGGGTTGCAAGGAGAAAGCCGCTGCTCTCCAAAAAAAACATTGCTGCTTGTCTGCAGTTTGCTAAAGATCATGTGGACAAACCAGAAGGCTATTGGAAGAATGTTTTGTGGACGGATGAGACCAAAATAGAACTTTTTGGTTTAAATGAAAAGCGTTATGTTTGGGGAAAGGAAAACACTGCATTCCAGCATAAGAACCTTATCCCATCTGTGAAACATGGTGGTGGTAGTATCATGGTTTTGGGCCTGTTTTGCTGCATCTGGGCCAGGGCGGCTTGCCTTCATTGATGGAACATTGAATTGTGAATTATATCCGAGAATTCTAAAGGAAAATGTCAGGACATCTGTTCATGACCTGAATCTCAAGAGAAGGTGGGTCATGCAGCAAGACAACGACCCTAAGCACACAAGTCGTTCTACCAAAGAATGGTTAAAGAAGAATAAAGTTAATGTTTTGGAATGGCCAAGTCAAAGTCCTGACCTTAATCCAATTGAAATGTTGTGGAAGGACCTGAAGCGATCAGCTAATGTGAGGAAACCCACCAACATCCCAGAGTTGAAGCTGTTCTGTACGGAGGAATGGGCTAAAATTCTTCCAAGCCGGTGTGCAGGACTGATCAACAGTTACCGGAAACGTTTAGTTGCAGTTATTGCTGCAATGGGGGGGTCACACCAGACACTGAAAGCAAAGGTTCACATACTTTTGCCACTCACAAATATGTAATATTCGATCATTTTCCTCAATAAATAAATGAACAAGTGTAATATTTTTGTCTCATTGTTTAACTGTTTTCTCTTTATCTACTTTTAAGACTTGAGTGAAAATCTGATGATGTTTTAGGTCATATTTATGCAGAAATATAGAAAATTCTAAAGGGTTCACAAACTTTCATGCACAACTAACACTAACAACACTATTGTAGATCCCGCTATAAGAAATAACCGTGCTGTTCCTGTTTCAAGCTGAATAAAGCTGGTGTCGCTAAAGTACTTAGACTGAGCCTCGTGTTTTGGGGTGCAAGACAGGGGACTCGCATGTCACCCTATTGATTAAGGCATTTTAGAACCAAAAACCTGAACTTAAATTTGGAAGAAATATGTGATCACCATTTATCTGCCTCCCCTCAAGCTCTTACAACCTGGAGGAATTGCACTGGGCTTATGCACTTCTTCATTAGAGGCATGCAAACCATTAATGGGCTTAGTTCATTTTTTTTGTTGGTTAGGTACTCACACTGCTGTTTCTTTAGATGTACAGTAAAAATTAAAGTGGGTAAATTTTGGTACGGAAATGTATTTATAAATTTAAAAGTAAGACACTTTTTGGTGCATGCTTATACCAGAGTATTAATTTTATTTTAGCCTGGACATGGTGCTTTTTTACTGTGTAATATGAGGGGCAGATTTTAAAATATTTTACCTATATATATTTACAGTACACACTGAAAAGCCTGTAAAATGCATAATAACTTGCCTTTTATAAACTGAATATATACAGCAAACTACTAATAATTGTTTTATTTATGTAGTAGTATACATTGTAATTCTAGTTTCCTTTTGCATCTTATGAACTCCGCAGTGTTTGGAAGTCAATTTTTTAGGATCCTATCAAATAATCAGTGGTTTATTAATTTTGCTATATGTTTGTATGTTAATAGAGGTAATCTTTTCAATGTAAATACTTAATGACCTGTGTCCAAATGTTGTAACACCTTTCACTTGCCATACACCACATAAGTTGATTGGTGATTCCCAGTTGGTGTTATATGGGTTTGGGGGATTGTGTAAGGTGGGCCTTGTGATGGACTTGCACACTGTACGATGTTGTTACCCTCCTTGCACTCGGTGATGCTGAGATCAGATTCAGTTCCTTTTAAAACTGAATTAGGTTTGGAGTGTTTGAGTATATGTTGTTTTTGTTTAAGGAGCAGTGCTATACTTTAATGTAATTCAGTATCACTGAAATGCAATGTCCCGTTACCTGCCCTGGTGACAGATTTTTTTCTGTGTATAAAACACATGTGCATGGGTGAAGTAAATACTGCAAGAAATCTGCATTTTGCCAGATAAATGATAAATCACTAGTAAATTCAGATGTGTGTCCATTAGTTGAGTTTACTTTTTCTGAATTTTTTTTCCCCTCCCCTAGGTAAGTTTGTCTTCAACAGACAGGTACTTGCATATAAACATAGCTACTTAAGTGATACTTATCATAATTCCACACTCAGCAAGTGCTCCATCTTGATCATTAGGTAAAACAAGAGCTGGGATCCTACACTTATCCCAGAAATCTAGCAAATCAGTTCTTTAGATGTCTCACTTCTTGAGATTTAATACTTCAACTATGCTTTGCCTGGTAGAAAAGAATGAAAATATTATACTTGATCAGCTTCTACAGAACAGTCATGAAACACTAACAAGACACTGTCATTTGTACCTATGGTCTCCTACTGCTAAAGTAAAAGAAGAGGTTTATTGATATTGTAGACATCAAACTTTGAAATAACTAAAACAGAAAAGCAAGCAAACCTCTGTGTTTCATGCCAGTGAATCACTGTGAACAATGTAATCTCTATTTATGCGGTTTTAATTTCTGTCACTGGCTGTTGTTCACATAAGGTGTATTGAGGCAGATCAGCAAGTGCCATAACATCCTTTTGTTAAGGCACACTCATCTGACATTTCAGCTCACTGATGCCACCCAGCATTTACTATGGGTTCTACAGCAAAATTGACCAACAGACTCAACTGGGCCTTTAAGGTACATGATAAATCAACATTGCAGGAATATGTTAGGTAAATAAAAATGCTTCTAGCAAGGTGATAGATTCCGGCAGATGATATATTTTAAAATATAGTTATATTCTGTAATGAAAATAGGCAACTACATATACAGTATCATAATTTTTTCTTTTGAAATAAGTTCCGCTTTTAAAGTGTATCGTGTAAGTGTTCAATTTGTTTATAAAAACGTGCATGAATTTGTGTATATGTGTGTTATATAATAGAATAATATACATATACTGTATACCGTACAGTACAAATAGTTTGTTTAACTGTCACTAGAGGGCATTATGGCATTATATAAATAATTCAAGATTAATGAATCACAACCTGCAATTTCATGTTTTCTGTCTTAAAGAAAAAATAATGTTAACGTTAAATTTCTAAAAAAGAATAATTATTTTAGTTTCTTGTTTACCTTTTTTATTACATAGAATATTTGATTGCAAGAAAGTACAATATAGCTAATTGTCTTTTATACTATATAGAAAATCTTTCAATTATGTAATGTTAAAAACTTTTATTTAGTTGATAGGAAAATACAATTTCTTTTTCTAATGGCAAAAAATGTGAGTTCTTCTCTAGACTGATATATAGATGCAGGGCCTTTTAATTAAGCGTTTTTCTTTTGAGAAGCAATGTTTTCTATAAGTCTGTCTAGACTCATTATACCAGTTAGAGCGTGTAATTGGTCCCCCTGGCACCAAGAAAGTGTGACCCGCCTACTGAATAAACTGCCTCTTGACTGCCACAGAAAGAAAGAACCTCTGTTTTTTTAAAGTATTCCTTATTTGATCCTCAGCTGTTCATGTGGCCTTCAGATCTGTAAGTCTAGGCCCCTGCAGAGTCTGACTGTTTGAACTTTTTTAAATGACTGACATGTAAATATTTTGGAATCCACTTCTTCAATTACAGAGAAATGTCAAAACAAGGAGTTACATCTAGCTAGATCTTAACTAATAGTGTCAAAAAGTCAAAATCTGCTCTAGGGAAGGTGAGATGGCTTGAGGGCTGGGGTTAGTACAATGTTATTATAAGAACATGGCATCAAACACAAACCACATATATCCCACTGCTGCAGTAACACTGGTAGCATTAATTGGTGTCAACTGTGTATTTGTGCCTCTTTTTCATTTTTTTTATTGTGATTATAGTTCAGTGAATTTTAAATGCATTTTTAATACACAGGAGGATTAACTCTAAAATCTTAACTGAAACATTTAACCGCTGTCTTATTTAGCAAATAAAATGTCCTCTTACAAATTAACAAAATAAAATCATCACAGAAATTGGATTAAAAAAAAAAAGAAAAGTTTAAAAATTGCACTCTCCATTGTTTTTTGTATGAATTATCACTTTCCGGTAATATTTTTTTTTTAATGTTTTCTATTCAAGTGTGATGATTGGTTACAATTTTTCATTCCGTAATGCCTTTGTTTTTTATCTATTATTAAGACAAACATACCTTTGATCATATTTTTTATTTTCTTTATTTATTTTTTGAAAATTATAGTGGCTAAACAGTTGAGCATTTACTAGATTATGACACTGCTCAGTAGAGTATACTGCAGAGTAAGACTTGCTAAGCAATGATAACCCAATACAAATTCCCATACAATGTTTTCTGCCTTTTAATAATGCAATCTACACATTTAAGTTATGTCTTTAAAGGTAATCCGGTAACAGATGCCTGTAAAGCTATGTGGCACATAAAATGCTTGTTTCTATAGCCTGAACAGTGTTTCCTGTCTCCTTAAAATACTTGCTTTGGTTTAAACAGGTACTATAAGCTTATTGTGTATTGTATATTACATCTGTGACCTGAAAATATTTTACTGGTTCTTCTTTAGCAAAGACTAGCAGTTTGATACAGTATGTAAATGCTATTGGTAACAGTCAACAGAGAGAACAGAAACTTTTATGTTAGTACTCTTCGACTGACTTAGTTTTGGAATTGGATGTTGATGTATTGTTCTATCGGCACAGATTAGTAAATGGGTAATATACAAAACTGGCCAAAGTACAAAGTCTTGGTTGCAACAGTAACAAGGAAAAACGGCTTTCTCCATCTTTTCTTCACCCTTGTTCAATAGCAAAGTCAATAAAATTAAAAAAAAACATTTTAGTCTTCACATTCATTCTTAGATTTTCTGTCAGTCTTTTGGTTTTCATGACATGATCATAAAAGACTAGGTAAAGATTGGTATATTTAACCAGAACATTAAATACATTAATTTTGTGAATGTAGATTTTGTTCCTCTAATGATGTGATTTAAAAATCTTTCTAAATGACTATATTTATGTATGTCAGAGTGAAAAAGGTAAAAACTTTTTGGGCAGATGTTAAATTGTTTTCACTTTAATGTTTATGTGTGGTGTTATAAACAGCTTCGATTTAAGTGCATTAAGAGTCTATATTGTGACACAGTATAATTTGAAACTCTAGTTTTAACCACTGTGTATTTTGGTTCATGTGTTGTTTTTATTTTTTCAGTTTGCAGGTATTCTGTCTTATGTCTTGCATCCTTCAGCCCCCATCCATAGTAATTAGAAAACCAATACTCAGTGTTGATTTTCAATTTTAAAGGATAGCACAATGGCACAGTAGTTAGTACTGCCATGTCACAGTACCAGGGGCCTGGGTTTCATTCACAGTTAGGTTAACTGCTCTTTTTGGAGTGGGAGCATTATCTCTCTATATCCAAATTTGATCTTTCCCATTTCCCCAAGATACATTATGTTGGTGGAGTAATGGGTGTAAACTAACCTGTTTGTATACTCAGATGGATTGGCATCTCATTTAGGGCTGGTATGTAACTAATGTGTAACATAGTCAGTACTGACTGTATCATCCTGTCACCCTGTAATGGAAAAGAAAATAAAAAAAAATAGGTGATTGTATCTGGGGAAGGAGGTAAATTATTCTGTGCTTTAATTTTGCAGGAAGGGTATATTGAATTCTTTTCAGGTCATTATCACTCTTTGTTTGGAACTATTTTTTTCTCCTTTGTCTTAGTATTATATTACATTTTATTTTCAGGACCTTATTATTTAATGTTTTAAAATACTGAAATATATTCTGGATTTAAAATTCATATCTTATACAGGCCACAATATTATGTGACCAATTATTAATTTACTACAAGTAAAGTTGGACTGCTTTGTTAAGTTTGACCTGTGTGACAAAAGAGGAGGTTTAATGTAGCTTTACCATGAGAACTGATTTAGGTTTGCACCTGTTGTTGTGAATGTGAATAACTGTAGGTACATTTTCTACAATTTTCAAGCTTACCTTTGACCAAATCAGACTCTTTTGGTAGCTGAAGGAACATGTACTATATTTGTGAAAATGCATCCTGCTTCATTAAGGCCTAATTTTGAAGTATGTATAAACACAATAACAAAATTATCATTTTCGCACTCACATTCACTAAACAGGTTCCTAATCTTCTGTAATATTCACATTTTCCCCTAGGTGACAGCACTTGATGGCATTATATTTTGAAGTTGCATTGAAAGCCAAATTGCTTATCTTGAAAACATTTTCACATACAACTTAATTTTTGTTTGATTTTAGCTTATACCTCCTTTTATTTTGTGTGTTTATATTTCTTTCAACATGCTTCAGCCAACACACCTTTCTAAATCTACTTAATATTTTAAAACAGTGCTCAGAAGAAAGGTGTTACATCATGGAACTAAAGTTGTAAGATCACCACATCTGTGTCATAGCATGAGAAATAATTTAATAATATCTTTATTTATATAGCACATTTCCCATTAATCTTATGTTATGAAATAAGTTTGCTTTTATTTATCTTGGCTAATGTCTTGAATATTCAACTTTCAAAAAGTATTACATATTTTTTAAAAGTTGTTTTGAAGTATTGTAATTCATTCTATGTTGTAGCAACCTATTTTAACTTGCATGTTTTTGAAATCCCCTTTCCCTTTTCAGTTATGTTGTATACAGAGTTTTGTATTTGATAAGCCCTCATTAATATTTAAAAACCAGACAGCATATATAAAGTACTGCATTATTAAATATAATTTACAAATTATTTTAGGTTTGAGAATGTTAAGTTTAAACCTATTCTTTAGACACTTACTTGCTATAGTGGTATAAGAGGAGAAAGGCTAATTGGTTTGGGCGTGTGCCTAATACTTATGAACATTATTTGTAGACACATCATTCCATGAAAATAAAGGGCTAATGACAGCAGAATTATCCAGCAATTGCATGTTTTACATGAATTACTTTAAAAAAATGAAATCTAAAAATGCTGAGAAAACAATGTATGATGTTTGAACTGCATGTCTTTTTAAAATGTTTGTTTCCATAACACCAACAGTTGCATGGAATTAAAAAACAGATTATATTATTAAAATAAAATCTCAATACAATTTAACAACAAAAGAGCAATATCTACATTTCACAACAATCCTCAATAAGCTAACCAAACAAGATGCTTGGACATACTGTAATCCATCACAAGGCTGCCCCTTCAGTATTGTATAGAGAGTAAAACCACTTTGTGGCGTGTAAGACACACTGAAGGTCAAGACAAAGTAAATTCAGTTCACACTTGTCAGTAAGAAGTGTTATTAAAACTGACAGTCATGTTCTTGGTAGTAAAAAATGAAGATTCTGTTTATGTAATCATACTTTATATACAGAAGAAAAAGTACTGAAAGCTAACTTTCCAAAAATATATTTTTGTATTCTTGCAATTGGATGAAATTAAGGTAATACTGAAAGCTCTCACAACTTTTCGGAATGTAATCTATTCATTTTTCACATCTAATAGGACCAATTCCTGCAATAATGGTTTGAATGTGGGAATTGGCCCTAGACAAGATACAGTTCCATCACAGAACACACTTGTGTATGAGTGTGCACACACATGCCCTCTTAGGGCCAATTTATAGTCCAATACAAATGTCTGTGGAAATGTCAGGGCAAATGCCATCCTGATATGGGAAGAATATGCAAACACCTAACAGTTACTGAGTTAGTGTACTTGGCTTACAGATCACAAACAATGAAAAAAGTAAAAATATATTTCCATTTTAAGGCTTTATGAATACACCTGTATGTTGTACAGTGTGTAAGGTGAAGCAGGTATAAAACAGATGGATTTCACCATCTGATATATTACCGTTTTAAAGGATTTTTGTACAAGATTAATATTTATCACTCTGTGTTAGAGACGACTTTGTTCTTGTTAGAATAAATATTTTACAGGTAATTTTTTGCTATTTAATTTTTTCTTTCTTAACTAAGATATATTCCATTTTATAAAATGTGAGTTAAATCATATTTTGATGACTTTTTTGGTTAGGAGTTAATACTGTGATATATTGACATTGTCCTTTACTGTAGTTATATCATTTTGTAACCATAGTTCTGTACTGTTGACCTCTATGATAAATGATTAAACATAAAATATATTGTTGTTCTCTATATCTTTTGTGACATGAATTATTACTATTTAATTATAGATTAAATTATGTTTATAATAAACACGTCTTCCTTTACATTTTTTACTGATGCTTCTATTTCATTGTTGCTTTATTTCTCTGTAGAATAAAATCAAAATCTAACTTATGAAGGGGAAAATGATTATGCTCAGTAGTGTGCCTTACTGTGTCAGCTAGTAAAAGGAGCAGTTGTAAGTAAAAATTGTAATGCTGGCTTTCCAATAAGAAATATGCATTTTTCTAGCAACATATCAATCTGTCTTGTCATTTTTTAAAGGTATAACAATCTATTAATTTATATTTACTTATTTGGCTGAAACCTTTATCCAAAGCGACTTACAACATTTATGATACAGTTTGTTTAATTTCTTTTCGTTTTCCAATTGGAGCACTGGCAGGTGAAGTTCATGAATCCATTTCATTGTCAAAGGATGCACCTCATACATACTCATGACCCACTGGACAGTTTTAGAGTTTTGCTTGCCAAATTAGAGTAAACCCCACACAAACATGGGGAAAACGTGGCAGCAAGCATACAGATAATATTAGGCCGGGTTTTGAACTTGATATTCTGGTCTAATGAGTGTCACTTGTAAGACTGTCACTTGTAAACATTAAGTCGATTTGACTATCTGTAGTATTGTGTAAGGTGGGGGAGTTATGTAAGTAAATCTGCTTTTCACAGTGTAGCTAAACAGATATGCAGGATCAAAACTAAAATGTAGAAAATACCAGTGTGATCGCTTAATCAGTATTCAAATGAAACAGGGTTAGATGGTGTGGAGCAGCTGCTAAATTGTTAAGGTGCAGAGTTTTTATACTGAAAATAGGTAAGCTCTTAGATGGAAAAATTTGAAAACTGGGAAAATGAAAAGTAATTAACATCTTATACATCTAAAAATATAAACTGGGTCCTCTGTATTTGCTGTTAGAAAAATTCTCATTGGGTATGTAGCAATATTGTGTGCTACTTGGAAGTGCTTTGTAGGACAAAGTAGAAACAATCGATAGTAAGCTATTGAAAATAAAGCTTTTTGTAGCGCGATATATGTCCTAAATACTAAAGTACCTAGAAGAACCATACACGTAAAGCACTCCAACTCAATTTTATTGAAAATTGTCTTTTTCCATCATGGAACTTCAGTATACATATCGTTCTGGATTGCATTGGTATGTGTTGGTAGTGTACAGATTATGTGAACTTTAGATAAGATTTCCACCATTTCAATAGTAGGAAAAAATCAATGGAGTCATGCCGATGATACTGCCATAGAAAAAGTGCATTGTAGATCAAAAAAAAAAAGTATGTTAATAGCAGGGTATTTTGTTTTACTAATCTATTCTTACCCCAACATTATAGAAACTTTACTGTTTATATACTGCTTGCCTTGAATGTCAATTTTTGCAAGGCATACAGTATATAGCAAAGGATTAAAACAGAATAAACCTTTACTTATTTTGTACAATAAAACTGCAGATTACTAGCAGTAGTTATCAGGTTACTATCAGTTCTATAATACTTCAGGCTTACTCTTGACTAATGAGTAGTAAAAGCATTCAGATTAATATGTATCCATCACAGTTGTCTGTTTTGACTTTATTGTTGCTATTGTACCTGGTACTTGAGTGTAAGCCACCTCCACTTAATTTGTCACCAGCCAGATTTTGCAGATACCTGCTTGTTTACACTATTCCTAAACTAACATTAATTTATATAAAACAACTGGATTAGACTGCAGTTCTGTTTATGTAAAGAAAGCAGTATGTAGTCATTTAAGACTGCAGCAGATCACATTTGCCGATAGTTGTAAGTATAACAAATCCTTTGTATCAAACTAAAGGCATGTCTGCATTTACTAAATCTTTTAGAAGCAGTGTGGCAACAGGTTTATTGGTTACCCATTTGATCATAGGAAAAACAACTGGAAAGATATCACTTACAGCAGGTCAGGTATGCATGGTATGAAATGAGAATAGAAAAGGCCCTTTTAGTTCTTTGTCTCATAGAACCACAACTGCACTTAGTAAGACAAGCTGTTATTTAGAATGCAACAAGTGTATTTTTTTTATTGAGAAAGCATTATATATTGAAATTGGGTCAACTTTAATATGCTCTTAAATGTAATTCACTGGAATTAATGATATAATCAATTAAAAACCTTCAACAATAAGTCCTAAGCCATATTTGCATGTATTTAAAGATACAGTGGAACCTCGGTTCACGACCATAATTCGTTCCAAAACTCTGGTCGTAAACCGATTTGGTCGTGAACCGAAGCAATTTCCCCCATAGGATTGTATGTAAATACAATTAATCCGTTCCAGACCGTACGAACTGTATGTAAATATTTTTTTTTAAAATTTTTAAGCACAAATATAGTTAATTATACCATAGAATGCACAGCGTAATAGTAAACTAAATGTAAAAACATTGAATAACACTGAGAAAACCTTGAACAACAGAGAAAACTACACTGCAATAGTTCACGCTATAGTGCTAGGAACCGCTCGCTAAAAACACTTTTTTTTAATGAGTTTTAAGTACAGGGGAAAAAATGAACATTTGAAAAATCCGTAATTTAATAAACCACCAAGAAAAGTAACATTGCAACAATGCAGGCTACGAACCGATCACTGTAAACAGAACTGAAAACAAAAACAAGCCTTCTCTACCTTATGCGTCCCTCCCTCTCTCGCTCGCTCGCTCTCTCTCTCTCTCTCTCTCTCTCTCTCTCTCTTTTGCGAGCCTGGAGTGCCTGTGTGTGTGTCTCTCTAGCGTGCTCCTGTGTGTGCGCGTCTGTCTCTCTCTTGGGCTGCCTGTGTTTGTGCGTGCGTCTGTCTCTCTCTCTCACGTTGCCTGTGTGTGTGTGTGAGGCTCTCTCTCTCTCTGCCTGTGTGTGTGTCTCTCTAGCGTGCTCCTGTGTGTGCGCGTCTGTCTCTCTCTTGGGCTGCCTGTGTGTGTGCGCGCGCGTCTCTCTCTCTCTCACGCTGCCTGTGTGTGTGTGTGAGGCTCTCTCTCTCTCTCTGCCTGTGTGTGTGCGCGGGTTCTATCTCTCTCTCACTGCCTGTATGTGTATGCGTGGCTCTATCTCTCTCGCTGCCTCTGTGTGTGTGCGCGGCTCTCTCTCGCGCGCTGCCTGTGTGTGTGCGCGGCTCTCTCTCGCGCGCTGCCTGTGTGTGTGCGCGGCTCTCTCTCGCACGCTGCCTGTGTGTGTGCGCGTGACTCTCTCTCGCTGCCTGTGTGTATGCTGCCTCTCTGTGTGTGTGTGCGTGTGTGTGTTGCGAGCTCTCGCTCTCTTTCTTGCTCGCTGCACAGGAAATGCACAGGGAGAGACTGAACATGTACAAACTGAAAGGGAACCTGTCTTGTTCGTATACCGAGTGTGTGGTCGTGAACCAAGGCAAAAGTTTGGCGAACTTTTTGGTCGTAAACCGATTTGTATGTGTACCGAGACGTTCGTGAACCGAGGTTCCACTGTATCATTATTTTATTAAAATTCTGTTCTAATAGACATTAAACATGTACTGAACAAAGAATTTTTCAGAGGTTTTGTTTCCTGGATATTGTTGGTGATTATGATAGATTTTTACTGTATCACATAGGAATTTGGAGCAACATTAAACTAATTTTTATTTTTTAATTTAGCATGTTTAACTGCTTAATGATGCTGGCACTTTTCATTAGTACTGTTGTGTTAACTGTACTTGGTGACTCGGCATCTGATGCTTCTCATTTCGTTTTCCAACAGTAGTACTGTACTGTCTGGTAGTCCAAGTTAATCTGTTTAGCATCTGTAGGTGAGGGGTTGGCTCTCCTCTAAGGTGGTGTTGATCAGATGATGCCCTTTAGCATTTTTCTATCATTGCCATGCTCATGTACATAACTTTACTGCATCAGGATTAGTTGGGAAGAAGTCCAACTGTGAATACAGAAAATTAATCTTTATTGACATGCAGCATTTCATGGTTTTGTATGCTTGACACATGTTGTGTACCAGTTGGGTGTAGTTTGGTGCTCTGTTACCAAGAAAATTCTTGCCAACATACTTGAATGCCTTCCATACAATTTCATCTGGCCCTAAGTTCTTTGAACTTCTTTGTCAATGGTGACATGTCTGATTTGTGGACCAGCAACAATGCCTTCCTTAATCTTGGCATCAGTTATTTGTGGTAACATCTGTCTCAAATATTGAAATTCTTCACCTTCCTTGTTCATCGCTTTCACAAAATTTTTCAGCAGTCCAAGTTTTATATGAAGAGGAGGCAAAATATCTTCATTGAGCTAAGAGCGAGTTTATCTGCAACACTTTCTGCCCTGGAAGCAAATTTTCATGTAGGCCCGTTCTTTTTATATAATATAATGAGGCTCTTTACAAATGGAACAACAGTACTTGGTATATCCAAGCTGCCTTACTAGTAGCAGTGCTACTACCTTTAGATTACCACAGGTGTTCCAGTTGTAGTTGTTGTACTGAATGTGTGTATAAGAGCTAATCACAAAAATTGGTGATTGCAAAAAAAAAAATGGTACCTGATGAAAAAAATCTAAAGGTGATTTTTGTGATTATCAGGCCAGAATCCATCAGAGATATCCAAATGTATTCTGGAAGCAAAGGTTTTGTTGTCCAGTGGGATGAATTCTAAACTCTTGGTATAATTACTACACTTGGTTTACAAGAAATGTTACAAATATCAGTGTAGCATTAAACCAGTTACTATAATAACTAATGAACTAAATTAGTTCATTAACAGTAGCTTAACAGTATTTTTGATTATTTATTCAAGTAACATTTATTTATATTGCTTAAATGCTGATATAGACAAATTTACTTACCAGGGAATTGAATTACTGTGTTAAAGACCATGACTCTTAGGGGGTCATAACTGCATTATAAACTGACTTCTGAATCGAGATTTCTTTCTTTGCAGCAATATGTTAGCATGACCGTAACATTTTAATATTTTCCTGTGTGTACTATATAAATGTGTGTGTATATATGTATATAATACTGTATATAATGTAATAACATAAAGTACTGGATGATGTAAAGGTAACAATTCCATCTTAAACTAGTGTCAAAGATTTTTATTTTTTATTTTGCTTGTGCATTTCCTGAAATATATCTATCCTCTGGTAGAAGATATGTGCAAAATATTTTTGGAATACTGAAAAATAATTAAGACATCCCACTGAGCCCTTTCACTTTGAAGCGATAGCCAGGTTAGTTGAGGACAATATGAAACTCGCAAGGTTGCTGTACTGTCTGGCAATCCAAGTTAAGCTGTTTAGCACCTGTAGGGGAGGGGTTGGCTCTGCTCTAAGGTGATGTTTACCAACTGATGTCCTTATTTTCCAGCTGCAGATGCAGTCAGGCTTTTTCATGCTCTGTTGACAGCAAAGCCCCCCTTCTGCGGCACTGACTGAGGAAGCACAGCCAGGAGGATACAAGCTGTGAGGCCCCCCATGATGTGTGCCATGTTCTTTTCCTTCCCACACAGACGCTAATATTAGCAAGAAGCCTGATTAGCCATCACTAATGAGTTAAAACAACAGAAGGTGTTTAAATCTTTTGTATTGTGGTGTGTTCTTCTTTTCTTTTCTCTCCTCTTTTCTTTTTACCAGCCATCGTCAGTCCTGCTGCTGATATTCTCAGACTGTGTAGTTCAAATGTCAAATTACTTTTACATGTTGCATAGATGCAGTGCAACATATCCAATGTGTTTTGTTTTAAATAACAAGTGTGGGGTAAAAAAAAGGTGTTTCTAAATATATTTCCCTGTTATTATCTGGTTTGAGCTACTTCGCATTTTAAAAAGGCTGTGATTTGAAACAATTTATAAGTCAACAATCATAAGATAAAATCCAGAGGAAAGCTTTTGAGATGATACCATTGTCTTTGTCTATGTATTTTGTTTGTTTTGTATTTATGTATGTTTTTGATTGGTGTCCTGTCACTGTGGTCTATAGTGTAAATTAAGCCAGTTTGGTATGGTGTCTTGTTATTTATTAGTGTCTGTGGTGGAACAAATCTAATTCTTCTAAACTGTAAATTAGTCTGTCAAAAGGAGTATACAGAAGCTTACTCGGTTCCTAAATTATAGTGTGTCTGTATTGTATTTTTGTCCACAAAATGTGTTTTCTTTTTCATAATGTAATAGAATATGTTGTACTTCAGTGTTAACATAGAATTTTATAACCTTAATTGCTGCTAACACAGCGCCAAAAAATAGCAGTCCTAGAGCCTAGTCATGTTTTGGATGTGAATGTGCTTCAGTGTTAAACCATCGCTGGCATGGTCTGTTCCTCTGCAGTTTTGAGTATCTATACATAGTATGCTTGATATAAACGCATCAATTATACAGTCATTCTGAAATATACACAAATGTCTCTGCAACTGTGTCGAGCTGTAATCTGCTTCTAAGTTGTACTCTTAAGTGCATATCTATATTTGTTAGTATTTTAAATATGATTTAATTATAATATTTTTAAATAACTGTACTTCTATGAAAATCCATATAAAACTTTTTTTGGGTTTTTGTATATGCCTGGTATTAACACAAATGGGCATTTACTGTTTTAAACAGTTTATGTGTATTTCCTGATGTACTTGCTTATTTCAACACAATGAAAGCAGATGTTAAAATATTGTTAAGTCTTATAATATTTATTTGCATTTTTTTCTTTGCATGTATATGCAGAAGTACATTTTACACAAAAAAACAGCATTCAGGACAGTGAACTGAGTAAGCAATTGACCGATTTAAGAAATGAGCAACAAAAATAGTATAATACTTTATTTTGGAAATATAATGGGGGGGGTGGGGTTAGTATGAGAGTAAATCAAATGGTAAAAGTAATTTGAATATTATGTGAGATAAACGGCATCAATTCAGAGAGGGAGAGGCAAGTGTGTTGTGTACATCACTGACAGAACAAAACTAATTAATAATAAAAAAAAAAGCGGCAACTTTTACAAGTAACCAGAATTTACACTGGCTGTTACAGACTCAAATCAAATATATGCTTTTATTACATTATAGTAATAATAATAGCAGCTCACTACTCAAAGCATGGAGCACCCGGACTCGAACCCAGAACCTTCTGGTTATAAGGCAGCAGTTCTTACCTCTGCACCATCCGAGAATACATATCAACTTTCTGTCGATTGACATTTGAGCTTGGGTTTTTAACTCATTGACAGCAACATACAATTTGAATGATTTTTTTTCCCCTTTGGTTATATTCTTGAATAGAAGCGGACGTGTTTGTTTGATATTTGGACTAAAGTCTTCACGCATTATACACTTCACGTCATTATTAGTATAACATGGAAAAAGTTTGTTTTAGGTATGTGTTCAACATTTCTTGCCTCACATATCCTGTCATCCTACACTTATACAGATCGTCGTAGACACGGAACGCACATGAAATGTATGTGTTCCAAATAACAATATATTATTTATTTACCCTATAGGCACCTCATACCCAGATAAACACACTTGAGCTCTGAAAATTTTGTGACTGACTTCAGCTCTGTCGGTGGGGGAGGGTTGCGAAGGAATTTAAAGATGTCCAGGATTACAAGTTTTTTTTCTTAGGCTTCAGGGATTGTAGTGTTAAGCTCAGTTAAACTAACCAGCATTTATTTGCCAGTAAGAAGATATGAAACAGGGCCTTTTGGGACTTTATTTAATTTGAACCTCATAAGTAGCATAACATTTCAGTTTGACAGAAGAGCAAGGGTAAATTCACAGTCATGATTTTTACTAATGTTACTCATTAATAATAGTCATCAGGCCACAATATAAAAGAGAATACAGCCCTTAAGAAGTAGTAGACGCCATACCATTGAAAGGTGCAGATGCAATGGCATTTGAGCGACGAATATATGTGTGATGAAAGTAGGGATAACAGTGCTTGAATATTGAATATTGGGGGGGGGGGGGGGGGGGTCAGCAGTTCTGAAGCCTTGCTGAACCATCATGCCACAAAAGTGCAGTGCTACCTAAAATAAGCCCCAACTAAGGACAGGACAATATCATGGCAATGTACAATTTTAAAGAATGCCTCCGTTGGATTAAGAAGAATGAGCTCTTTAAATTGGTTATACTTTTTATACTACAGCAACTGATTTAAATCATTCAGATTTTATCTTTTGGTTCTACTTTTGACTTCTGGTATTTAATGCCTGCTTTTGCTGGAAAAATACAGAAGTAGTGAATAAATTAAACATTTCCTCCTTGAATGTTGTCTCGTTTATTGATATCATCTGCCCAAGTGTACTTGTTCAAGTAATTCTTTATTGGTTTAACTGAGCACCACATCCATGAATTCTAGCCAGAGCGCGCCTCTTGAAGCGGCTTTTGGTCTTTGCTAAAGTAGTTCGAAGTATTGACTTTCCAGTAGTGATTCAAGAAGTCCAGACAGAAGTGTGACTTCTGAACAGAGTGAATATTAACACAAACTCTCTTAACCAGCTTTATTCAAAATACATTGTTTGTTCAGGTTTGTCAGAAAATAAGTTTGTGACATTTGCTGGTGTGAGATTATTATTTGTATCAGTATATGGCTGTAGGACTAGGGTGTTGTACAGTTTTAGCCATTATGAATGTAGTGAAAGTCAAGCAAAATGACACATTTTATTGTCTAACTAAAAAGATTACAATGTGCAAGCTTTCGAGGCAACTCAGGCCCCTTCATCAGGCAAAATGTGATTACATCTATTAATAATAAGCAATCTGTGGAGAAGAATCTGTAGTTCCAATTAAATAAGCAAACAAATGGCGTGCAGGTGAAATCAGGAAAGTCATTTCAGCTTATGAGCATGAAGACATTTATAATGCTGATGAGACTGGAATCTTCTACCAGATGCTACCACATCCCACATTAGCACTCAAAGGTGATCTGTGCTGAGGAGGAAAAAATATATATAAGTAAAGATTGAAAGCTTTACTTTGCTGCAATTTAACTGGCAGTCGTAAAGTTATTCCTTTCATCATTGGCAAGTCGACCAATTCTTGGTGTTTTAAGTGCGTTAAGTTCCTTCCCTGTGAGTATAAAGCAAACCAGCGAGCTTGGATGACTCAAGACATTTTGGGAAACTTGACAAGGATATTGTGACACGCCTAAAAGAGTTCAGAAACCTTGTGATAGATAGATGCATCAGTCCCTGTCTTGCATCCCAAAACATGAGGCTGAGTCTCAGTACTTTAGCAAAACCAGCTTTATTCAACTTGAAACAGGAACAGTGCGGTTATTTATTGCAGTGGAAGCTACCACTCTCCTATACACAGGCACAGCAAATGGGCAGAGTCGGGACCAGGTCAGTGGCCAAGTTATACTGTTCCCTGCATTTATAATGTTCCTAGTATCACGCATCAACGACAGGCGCTTATAGCGCGACCTTGATCAGCTCGGTGCTGTGAGCCTGTGGTTGCCTGGTAACGTCCAAGCAATATTTCACAGACGTGGCAATTGCGCTTTGGGTTACACTTCGGGAGGTCCCAAAACAGTTCAGAAACCTCACAATATGAAGAACAAAAGGAAGATTCTGCTTCTGATTGATAACTGTGCTGCCCACAGCACATTTAGATAATGTTTCACATTGAGTTCCTCCCACCCAATTGCACGACAGTGCTTCATCCATTAGATTTGGGCATCATTCACACCCTGAAAGTGTACTATCGCAAGGAAATGCTAAAAAAAAAAAAAAAAATTCAGCATAACTTGTACACTGGAGATGAAAATTAACGTGAAAGAAGCTATTGAAATTATTGCAAACTCCTGGACACAAGTTAAAGAAAGCACTATAGCAACAAATACAGAATCTCATTACTACGAAATTTTCATTACAACAAAATATTTTTTAGGACCCTGGCACTACGTTGTAACGGAATTTGACCTGTATTTTAATTTGCCATATGAAATTGCATTTTAAAGTGTTATATATTTGATGAATTTTACAACCCCAATTCCAAAAAAATTTAGGACGCTATGTAAAATGTAAATACAAACAGAATGCAATGTTTTTCAAATCTCATAAACCCATATTTATTCACAATAGAACATAGAATACATATAAAATGTTGAAAATGAGACATTTTACTATTTCATGAAAAATATTAGCTCATTTTAAATTTGATAGCAGCAACTTCTCAAAAAAGTTGGGATGGGGGCAACAAAAGGCTAGAAAAGTGAGTGATACTTAAAAGAAACAGCTGGAGGAACATTTTGCAAATAATCAGGTTAATTGGCAACAGGTCAGTAATATCATTGGGTATATAAGGAGCATCTTAGTGAGGCAGAGGTTCACCAATCTGCAAAAAACTGTCTACAAATTGTGGAACAATTTCAGAATAATGTTCCGCAACATAAAATTAAGAAGACTTTGAATAGCTCATCATCTACAGTACATAATATCATCAAAAGATTCAAGAGAATCTGGAGTGAAATCTCAGTGTGCAAGGGACAAGGCCAAAAATCAATATTAGATGCTTGTGATCTTCGGGCCCTTAAGTGGTCAGATGGATCAAAATTTGAAATTCTTTTTGGAAAACATGGACACTGCTTTCTCCGGACTAAAAAGGACAAAGCAAGGCAATGCTAAACTGCATATTGCATCTATTACAACAGCATGGCATCATAGTTGAAGAGTGTGGGTGCTAAACTGGCCTGCCTGCAGTCCAGACTTTTCACCAACTGAAAACATTTGGTGCATCATGAAACAGAAAATATGACAAAGAACACCCAGGATTTATGATAAACTGGAATCCCATATCAGACAAGAACAGGACAACATTCCTCTTCCAAAGGTCCAGCAACTGGTCTCCACAGTTCCCAGACATTTATGGGCTGTTGTTAAAAGAAGAGGGGATGCTACACAGTGGTAAACATGGCCCTTGCCCACATTTTTCAGATGTGTTGCTGCCATTAAATTCAAAATGACTTATTCTATTCCTAAAATGGTACATTATTCTAAGTTTAAACTTTTAATATATTTTTCTATGTTCTATTGTGAGTAAAATATGAGTTTGAGATTAGCAAATCATTGTGTTTTGTTTTTATTTATATTTTACACAGCATCCCAACTTTTTTGGAAAAAATGGCTTGCTCTTGCCTTTGTAATGGAAGTGAAGTGTCCCAAAGTCCCTTTATATATAATATACAGTAAATTAAAAACAAAGACAAAACATATTATCAAGTACTGATCTATCTCTTGAGATTACATACATATTGCCAAACAGCAAAGGGAGATCAAAAACGGTGCTGGAATTTTTTCATGATTACATATGCATTACCTAGATTATGTGCAAAGTAAAAAGTTATAGTCACCTAAAAACATTAATAAGTGTTAGTATTATATAATATTTGTTGCAACAAATTGCTATAATTTAAACTGCATTTAGCTACATTTAATTATGACGATGACATAAATAAAAAAAAAAATGTATTACAAGAAGCACAACAGGGGACGTAGCAGCTTATTGTTCCCATTGCATCTTTATATTTACATGGCATGTTAAGTCTTTGCACGTTATTGTTAAACTGATGATATATAAAATAAAATATAATTAATACTTGTTATTGAAAGATGCATTATATTGAATACAGTTCTTAATATCGTGTACACATTTGTATTTCCATGATACCAAAAATTCGGGTGTTTTTTTAAATAAAATACTACTTCCGGTTGAGTAATTTTTCACAAATTTGATATCTGGTTGCTTTTTATCATTATAAATATCTATACAAAGTTTAAATCATCTATCTGTAAATATAACCATAGTTTACTTGAAAATTTGAAAAAGTATTCAGTTAAAGTACCACTTCCTGTTGTGCAATTTTTCCTCAAATTTCATATCAACTTATTTTTCATCATTTCAAATATCCACACAAAATTTGAATCCTATATCTTTATTTATAGACCTAGTTTGCTTAAAAAAATCTGATATATGTTCCAGTAAAGTACCACTTCCACTCACCGGAAGTGGCCCAAAAGTTGATAGGATTCCTTATTTTTGATATAAAGCAGGTTTACAAAATCTCATTGACTTTGGTCAAAGCGTTTTCGAGTTATCATGTTTACACACAGACTAACACAGGCAGACATAATTTCAAAAATGTTAATTTCGGACTCGGGAAGGTCTAAAAAGTGAAGATTCATCAAAATCTTGAGGTTGAATTTTTTCACAATTCCTATACTTTCTGTTAGTTATGTATACAAGGGAAAACACACAAAGCAAAACGTTGTAACATTCATGCATTTTGTAAAGGAGACTGTGCACTTTATTCTGTCACTTGTCTTCTTCCTTGGCATCTTTCAGGGCAAGTTTCACCTTGGAAAGTCATTGCCAAGGTCCATTTTTGATATTACTGAGTGTTGATGCCCAAATGTAAATTTCTGTCTATGTTCTCTAAGAAACACACACCTTGCTCCTACTCTATTCAATGCTTGCATGGACTGGGTGTTGGGCAAGGTCGTGGGATTCAGCGGCTGTGGGGCAACTGTTGGTGAAGAAAGATTCATTGATTTTGACTTTGCTGATGATGCTGTAATCTTCGCGGAGTCGATGAGCTTGCGAGTGTCCTGGATAAAAACCAAAATCCAGGCCTTTAATGACCTCTCAGGCACAACAATCAGCAGAGTGTCTGTCTGCAGAGGAAGTGTCAACCTTGTAAAGCAGTTTACTTACCTTGAAAGTGACATTCATGTCTCTGGTGGCTCTTCCTATGAAGTCAGTAGACGGATTGGGAGAGCATGGGAGGGTCATGAGGTCACTGGAAAAGGGTATGTGGCGCTCCCGATATCTTTGCAAAAGGACGAAGGTCCAAGTCTTTAGGGTCCTGGTGCTTCCTGTCTTGCTATATGGTTGTGAGATATGGACGCTATCCAGTGACCTGAGCCAAAGACTGGACTCCTTTGGTACTGTGTCTCTTCGAAGAATTCTTGTGTACCGCTGGTTTGACTGTGTCGAATGAGCGATTGTTCATGGAGTCCTAAATGAGGCACATTACCTGCATTGTGAGTTAGCAACAGTTATGACATTATGGCCATGTGGCGTAATTCCTTGAGGGTGATCCAGTTCGCAGGATCCTTATTGTTGAGGAGCAGAGTGGCTGGACCAGGCCAAGGGGATGTCCACATAATACCTGGCTGTGACAGATAGAGGGTCATTTCCGGAGGGTTTGACCTGGGAGGTTTCCAACCTGGATCCCAAGCTGTTTTGCCGTGTGTTGGGTGCAGCAATGCGCTGTACCAGTACATGCTCTCCAAACTGACCTAGCTTCTGTATATAAATAGGCAATAATATCTGATAGTCACATTTGCAATCTCTTATATTTTTTTTCAGTATATGAAAGGTAATTTCATTATTTCACAAAAATATTACCTATTGTCACTGGTTTGATGACGTACACATGTGCTTCAGTGAGAGAGAATATTGTAATCACTCATGGGTGGGGGGGTTTGAGTGCAAGAGATGAAGGAATGGATTAACCACTTTACGCCAACTGACGGTGAGGTGGCCCTAAAAAGGACTTTCTGGTTACTCCAGGAGCCACTTTCACCACATTGCCACATGGTACTCTCCCAGCTGATTAATCCTTTTGCCCTCTCGTGCAGGATGCCCAGCTCCACCTTGGTCCACTCATTTGAGGTCAGATGCCCCTCTTACTTCTAGCCCACCCAATGGACTCTAGCAGCTGGGAGATGCATCCAAAGCGCCCTGTAAGTGTTGTGTCTGTGCAAAACCTGCCACGACTCACGGTGCTCCTATTATGCTTGTTTCTCCAGGCAGTGTAGAGCTGCCATTTCAGCCTCACAGCGCCAGGGTCTGAACTCAACCATGTTGTCCTTAGTTCTTTTATCACCATGTCTTTGGTGAGAACAAATCATCGTACATTAAAAAAGTCAAAAGTTATTTTGTGATGCTTCAGACTGTTCTATCATATTCTTCCCTTTTAAATTTTTTTTTTTTTTTTTTTTATCATGCTCGTGCTAAACATACCATGGAAGCTGCAATGTGCAGATTGCTTTGCTCTTTCAAAAATCTAAGTATTTGTAATTAGTTCACTTCACATTTATTAATATTTGTACAAGGTGCTCTTTTCACTACACTGCCAATTGGTATAAATCTTGCTCTGTAGGCTATGTAAAATAACACAGAATGTAATGGATGAAAAGTAAGCTCCATTTAGGAAAAGATAATCCTCTGATATAAATGTTCATCTGTTTGTTTTTAAAATCCATGGTTGAACATAACTGTTGAAAAAATAGATTTGCAGAGGCAAAAGTAGGATTATAATCAGAGTATATCTTGGTGCTGAATGCTTGTGGTGGTTATTGTAATTCCACCCATGACGGATGCTTTCTTACCTCGAGACAAATAGTTCCAAGAATCAGTGATAAAATAATTATTTCTAGTTTCCTTTCATTATCACAAGGATGCCTCATAAAAGCAGAAGGCATATTTTCTTAAATCTACTCCTTTGTTACTTCAAAGTGGATGTATTTGGGAAGTTTTAAGGCTTTTTCATTCATCTATTGACCTGTGCACACTTTAGCCTCATTGTAAACTGCAAGAACAGAGAAAATATTTATATAAAACGTTTCACTTTAGAGCACAATTTTATGTGGTACATTAAAATATAACATGATTGTGAAGAAATAAATTCAAATTGAAAAACATCCAACTTTTCCTTTAAGGTTACCTTAGTCAAATCATTATAATCAAGTGAAAATTAATCAATTATTTCTAAACAATTAAAAAATCAGAATTATACACACACAAATGATACAACTGGCCTCTTTCTGTTGGTTTCTTTCTGTTTCTTTGTCTGCCATATTGGAATGATCAAGATCCACTTGTAATCCCATACAAAGCACATGGTGCCTATGTCCTCACAGGTGGCGCAGTGGTAGTGCTGCTGCTTTGCAGTATGGAGACTGTGGATGATTGTGGGTTCGCTTCCCAGTTCCTCCCTGTGTGGATAGCGCTTTGAGTACTGAGAAAAGCGCTATATAAATGTAATGAATTATTATTATTAATTATTATGTAATTGAGAATGTGAAGCAGTATTGGATTTTGGTGCTTCTAGACTTGTAGTTACATAATTAAACAAGAAATTAGCATCTATGGTTATGCTTAATGTCACACACAAAAATCTAGGTAACCACTTTTTGTTACCTGGCTAGACGATGAGACTTCTTTGCTAGTAAAATGTCAGACACATAAAAAGAATATGTCAGACGCATTTAGGGGTACATTTAGGATAAACTTCAGTGACTAAGCTCACTTTACAAATGAAAATCAGCGTTTAAAGCTTTACTGTTATGGAGCTTATGCATAAAATGGCATAATCTGTGAACTGGTCATAAAAGCTCACTGTTGGATTGTGATATCTGAGCTTGACATGCCCATTGTAAAACTAACCAAGAAATTTGCCAATTGGGCATATGCAACACGTAGAGTGATGCACGTTTCAGGTAGTACATCTTATTTACTAATTGTTATCATACAAGGTTGCTGGTTTAGCTGCCATCACAGACTCACTTTATAACCCTAATTAAATCATGTTATCTGCTTGTTTTCAAACCATGTATAAATACATATGTAAATTGTTATATACCTTTAAACAGTCCCTGGGCTAGTGCTTACTATAGAAGGATTCTACATCAAATCAAAGTAATTATAATACACTTCAGTTGGACTGATTGTAAATGGTAAAAATAGTGAGTCGCAAAAAAACTATACAGTGTATAATTTCTGTTAATCAAATCAGTCACTTGTGTATAATGCACCTTTCTATTTAACTGTTATTTTTATATAATATTTTATGTTATCAACTTTTTTTTTTTTCTAGCCTATGACTCCAAATATTCTAGGAGCTTTTGTAACATGCATTGCCTCACAACAGTATCTGCAGGAATATGATATTGTTTTGTGTAAAAAAACATACACTATTAGTGTAAGTTTGTATAAAACATAATCTAAATTTGACAATGTAAATGTTTGATATCAAAAACCATTTTGAAAGAATGTTATACGAAATAGAAATTTAAGTCTTGTTGCGGTTTGCTTATTATGTGGTTAAAATCATAAATGCAGTTTTTATAATAGAAACATTTAAACAGTATGCATGTAGTAATGCAGCCCATGTTCAAGAACATGTGGCTAAAAAGGTAAACACAATAAAACAATTGAATTAATAATTAGTTGTTTTTACAGTATATATAAATTGTGTATACTAATTTATAATTATAGTGATATATTTCCAATTTAGAGACTCTTAAAGTATTGCAGATGAAATGTTCAAAGTGAATCATAATTTCAGCACACAGTCATTACCCCCAGTTTAGGTATTTTAAATACCTTGAAAATTTATTTCCACTTACTGTGGTACAGTACACCACCGCAAAGTCGCGGTTCAGAGTTTGCAGCCTCAGTCATTCACTGATTTTTCCTTAGAACCCATCTAATAATTGTTAGCGGAAACCGCAAATATCCTCTGCAATTTTTATGGCTTTTTTCGTGGCAATACTGCACTGTAGAGAGAACAGGAAGCAACTGTAGAGGAAAACGCGGCTTGGGATGATGAAAGTAGCCAGTAGAATTTGAAACTACAACTCCCAGCAGTCCCTACAGTGGCTCTGATTGGTCTTCTGCTGAGGATGCTGGGGCTGTTGGGGTCAAAGGATGTCAGCGCGGCTTTTAAAAGGGGGCCAGTGACCAAAAACAAAAAAAAAGTTTTTGTCTGTTGGGTTACCTGTACTTATTCGTTTTGTCCTGGATCGTTTCGTGGTTGGTGTCTGGATTGTCTGCCGTCTCCCTGTGTACATGAGCACTGTAAGTGGATTCATGGCCATCCTGCAAAGAAAGGAGCGGTCCTGAACCCGTCCACCCGTCTTCACCATTTCAAGAACTACCGGTAGGACTATCTATTTTCATCATTACATTTCATCCGTTGTCATTTTTCATTAATGTTTTTCACGATTTACTGTGTGTGTTTTGTTTGTGTTTTCTTGTATTTAATGTGTAATCGCCGTAAGGGGAACAGGGGTGGTATCGTTGTTTTCATTTATTTCATTTGTTTTAATTACATTCTTTATTTGCTGTTTGTTTACCGGTTTGCTTTGTTTTTGTCTCTGTTTGTGAGTGCGTGCGGGTCAGGCCAAGTCTGGAATCTCCACCATGAAAATACATAAATCACATCTTCTCGACAGTGTGAATCTAAGCAGCACTGGACCGCTACAGCGTTATTCATTTCTCCTTGCTGCTGATTGACTGTGATGCATCTCCTGCTGAGTGTTCTTGTTTTCCGTTTTGTTCCTCTTAACCCTTAAACCGCCACAACCGGCTATAGTCGTTTTCCAGTTCCATTTCCAAGCACGCAGGAGCTGATCAGGCAGTGCCGTACATTCATCGAGCAGTCAGCTCATGACCACTGCCAGCCCCTTGTGAGCAGGGAGGCTGAACACACCACTAGAAGACACGGACGCTCCTCAAAAACCCCCTCTTAAAAAACGCTGATAAACTACTTTCAAATTGCTCCCTTACTTGCTGGGCTTACTTGTGGCTGCTCTGTCACGTGATATGCTTCTTGCGTGACGCTACGCATACTTAAAAGCCTGAACAGCACCTATCCTTTTAGGATGATCACTTTGTTTCTTTCTTCTCCCCCTGAATTCCTCTGCTTCTGTTTGGGGTCCCGCTCCCGTTGTGCTCCCTTATGATGATTGTCTATTCTTTAATAGAGAACTAACTGCATACTGAGCTTGTTTTACTTCTGAAAGAGACATGTTTTTTTGAAGTGTTTGAATAAAGTTCCTGTCTCTACAATCTCCTGTGTTTCTGAGCAATTCTGTGACCTAAGCGTGACACCCTGCAACCTCACTGTCCCTGGGATTGAGCTGGTGCACTAGACTAGCCTGCAAGCAGCGCTTACCTTTGTGTGCTTGAGTGCAGCCAGTTCAAGCGCAGTTGGCTTGGTGATTTACTGAATTTCATCAATGGCGTCAGTTGCACCTTGTACATATTATTCCAGTAGTTTTTTTAAATAGTTTTTACAGTTCATTGGTAGTGTGTAAAATGATCAGTGTTGCAGTAATTGTGATGCTGTTTGCATAAAAAAAAAATACGTGTTCCATTAAAATTTCACATTTTCTTTGTGAATTGTGACGTTTACTTAAAAAGTGCAGCAAAAAAGTATTTGGCGTTCAGGGATGCATTAACCCCCAAGTATGTGGCAGTTTAAGAGTTAAAGCCCCAAGACGCCGCTGAAACGCCCTGCACCTTCTAAGGCTTCTAGCAATGAACACGCGCTTGCATGAATTATAGTACATATAGAGGTAACATTGGTATTTTACATTCTAACACTGCGGGTGACATATCAGTACAGTACTGTATAGTGTGCAGGTTTACCTTTACATTCTTTTTTTTTTTTTTTTTTTTTTTTTTTTTTTTTGGTAATGTATTAAGCTGAGTTTGAAATTAAAGTGTTTTGGGGGTATTTTTAGGGTTTAAACTATAGAAATAGGCATTTTTTTTAACAACATCCAAAATTCACGGTTTTTCTCAATTCGCAGTTGCTCTAGAAACGTAACCCCCGCGAATTTTGGAGGTGTACTGTATAAGAATTCATTTGGTATATAGTACAACTGTTTGTATAGTTATGTATAAGTTAAATAAATTTCAGTTTGTGGAGTGTTGTAGAATTGATCATTGACTTGACAATATATGCAGTGATATTTTTTGTAATGTTTGATACAAGCTTGAGAGTGGTAATATGTTATTTATTTATAATTTAGGCTTGGACCCATCTCAGTTTCGCTCCCATCAACAATACCAGAGAGATGAAGAAAATGAGGCTCTGCTTGGTGTTCCTGCTCAGCTAACTGATGAAGAAAAATATCGTGACTGTGAAAGATTCAAGTTTATCTGTTCCCAGTGCAAAACAGAGAACATTTATGACAATGTGTTTGATGGCTCTGTAAGTAGGCTGATTTCTTTAATTACTGCTACAGACAAGCATTAGAGGAAAGTCTTGTGCTAGTAAAAATTTCTAATAGTTTTGCTAAGACAAGCAAATGTTTTTTTTTTTTTGTTTTTTTTTTTACATTTATCTATAATATCTGAAGTCCTGCAGTGGGTTGGTACCCGGCCCGGGATTGGTTCCTGCCTTGTGCCCTGTGTTGGCTGGGATTGGCTCCAGCAGACCCCCGTGACCCTGTGTTCGGATTCAGCGGGTTGGAAAATGGATGGATGGATATAATATCTGAAACTACTATTTTTCAAACTGCTATAAAATTGTGGATTTTCTTATGTTGTTTTACAGTATAATTTGTAGTCTTTAAGATTAGTGTACATGTTAAGTAGGTTGTGGTGTTCTTTGATTACAGGGTATATGTACATCTTAAAGATTAAGTATAGTACACATCAGTGGTATAGGCTTTAATGGGGCACTAAAGTATACAAATATTTGTGTATTTAATAGTGTTAGTTTATTCTAATTCATATTCCTTTCCATTGTTTTGGTCATATTTTCAATGCAGAAAACTAAACAAAAAAAATGGCTTCATACGTTAACACTAGAATCTCTGAAGCCTACGAAAAAATTCATAATCCTGGCCCAACTTGAATCCCTTTGCACCTCTCCATCAGTGTCTTTTGTGTTGTAAATGTGTCCATCAGCACAAGCAGCAATCAGCCTGTTGTCCCATCCCCCGCATTGACGGAGCTCAACTTGGGAAAAGAGTTCTCCCAGCTCAAGCCAAGGCTCCTTATCTGCTTGTGAGGTTCCTGGAGCTGTATAGGGTAAATAATACAGTTTGTTATTTGGAATACATGCATTTCATGTGTGTTCCGTGTCTACAAAGATCTGGGTAAGTATAGGATGAAAGGAAATGCTAGACAAGAAATACTGAACACATGCCTAAATCAGAAACTTTATACTCTTCACATCATTATTTGTAAAACATGGAAAATGTGTGAAGACTTTAGTTCAAATATCAAATAAGCACATGTGCTTTTATTCAAGAATATAACCAAAGGGAAAAAAAAAGCATTTGATGATCATGTTGTTGTCAAGGAGTTAAAAACCAGATTCATATTTGTATTCAAGCACTCAAAATTCAAAATGAATGTGTGTGTGTGTATGTGTATATATATATATATATATATATATATATATATATATATATATATATATATATATATATATATATATATATATATAATATACACAAACACACACACACAAATGGTGTGAATCCTTGATACATGACATATTTGTCCCATGTGAAGGTAATAGAAAAGAATTGTCAGACCTTGCTGAATAATGTATCTCAGCTCTGTATCTTCAGCTGTATTTAGAGATTTGCAGTTAGATATAATCTATTTTGCAATAAACAACAGTAATTTAAGTGTGATCCGGCTCACAGGAGCCTCATTGTTGAGTACCTGAGTGGCTGAACCATGTAACACCTGGCTGCAGCAGATAGATGGCCATTTCTGGAGGGTGGGACTGGACCTCGTGTCTGTCTGGGGGGGTTGAATGGATTGTGTTGCCAACAAGGACCCCACGCTTTTTCATCATGTGAAGAGTATGGCAATGCACTGTACCAGTGCGTGTTTCTCAATCATAGCTGACCTGGACTAAGTTTGCAAGTATTGACAATTTTGTAGATTGATCTGTCCTGAATAGTTTTAAATCAACAACTATCATAAATTTTGTCTTTTCTGTTAGTGTTTATGTTAATGTTTAATTTTAATGCTTAGATCAGGAATTCTAAAACGTTTGGTCAAGAACCCACAAAATATTGTTGTACCATCTGGTCAATGACCCCACTAATGGTATAGCCAATTCTACAAAGCAGAGCTTGATCTTGTCATGGTTACCATTAACACCATGACTTTATGTAATGGTAGAGCTATTGATCAAAGCAAATACTTAACCATGGTAGACTTTTGCCATATGTGTGATCAAATGTCATGATAGCATGGCCAGGGGTTTTCAACCTTTTTCTTGGCATAATACCTCCAGGAACTGAAATATTTTGATTTATCCCTATTTACTTTCAGTCTTTTTCTAATTTTTAAGTTCTGAACTCTTACCAGGCATAACTACAAGTGGAATTTCTTAACTGCCACTCTCCCCTAATATTGCATTTGAGCATTTCAAAGTGATTACAGATAGAATTTTTCTGCGGTTGTGTAAGTCTTTTTGAATTTCTTGTGCTAGTGCAAACCTTTCCAGATCAGAAGAAGTAGGATAACATGTTACATATTGCATCAGGTCAAAAAAGAGGAAAATAAAGTCATTTGTGAAGGTGGTGTATCTTTATGGTCATTACTGTCAGGTTTCCAGTTTTGGTAAATTTATGTATGTTTTTGCTTCTAACTTCAGCTTACTCCTGTATTTATTTTTGAAGAAAGTATAAGGGTTACCAAGCACTGGCTCCTCTGATAGAAGCAGTAGTTTTATGCTGAGGATTAATATTAATAAGCATAAAATTATATGCTGGATATGTGTATTTTCTAAATTAATAATTGTTAAATTTCATCTTTTGTTTTTCATTTGTATGTTTATTTGCCTTAATCTGTCCATCTCACAGCAAGAACAGAGGGAGACTGAGTATGGACTTCTTCATCCTTCTCCTACATCTATAATGCGATTCACTTTATATTACATATAGTTTCTTCAGAGAGAAGGCAAGGAGGATTGCTGCGCACTGATATACAGATACTTTTTTCAGGGGCCACTTTGAAAACCTGCATGCACTACTGCGTGCAAGCTCATAGAAAGTGGAACATCCGTTGTGAAAAAGTGCCAGTACGAACCAGTATGTATACATTAACTGCCACTTAACATATAAGAAATCGGTGGTTAACGTGGTTTAAAATTGAAATTGATATATTTTTTTGAAATAATGTCAACCACCCTGGGGCTGCAGTCACCAGTTTCAAAAGCATTGGCAAAGGGGTGTTGATTAACATGTGTATGGAAAAATAATCAAATGTATTACCTTTAACAGCCCTAATATATATGTGTGTGTGTGTATATACAGTATGTATGTATAAGCAAATATGTTTATGCAGCATACAGAAAGGAAAATGTAAAAAGAGACACGTTATGTACGGTAATATTTATTTTCTTAACATATTTGTTGTGGGATACTGTCCACTCTTCTCCAAGTGTGATTAGTTTTGCTGTGAGCCCAAGGAGTATTAAAAAATTCTTTCAAATGTAGTGTGCCTTCCTAGACGTAACTGGTTTGTTACAACGGAATCATCCAGTGTTTTTTTTTTTCTTTTCTTTTTTCATTATTATTATTTATTTATTTTTATTTTTGGTTTTTTTTTTTAGAGATTTTTGTAGGAAAACTGATGTATCTACTATGTAACAATTACCATAAGTAATATACTCCATTCTATAAAGTGCCGTGTTTCAGGTCTCAAATACGCAAGAAGTTGAGCAGATTTATGACAAACTGTGTCTCATAAAACGGTACAGTCAGCTAATACCTCTGTAATGTGTCCAGCTCACCTGCACTATCGATTGCATCCTTGCTGAATAAATACTATGCAGTGATTGTAAAACTTTCTGAGTAACCCTTGTATAATATTGATAGCTGCAATCTTAGGTCTCTGTTCTGTTTTGTTTTGTTTTTTTTTGTGGTCTTTTTTTTGAGAGCATCATATATTAAAAAGAAACTTAGAATGATGCTTATTCTTGAAAAGAGTGTGCCAAGTGTATTCTGTGTATTATCACGTCTGTTTATTGGAGGTTTTTATTTCTTTTTTGATGGACATTTGGGGGAAAAATATTTCATTGAAGTATACTTGCTCTAATAAGCCTTGACTTAGGCTTAAAGGAAGCGGCATTGAACATTAAGGTGTATTTCAAGTGTACTTATAAATTATGTTTTTATATAACAATGAATTACAATGTTGTGTTTAATGTTTTAAAAGCACCTTTGTTTTTAATTCATACAAATTAGTTATATTTTTAATTTTCTGTTTACTTCACTAGAGTTCTAATGGGTTTATACAAAAAAACAAAGTTGTGATAAAAAATATGAATCTATTGTTCTTATCATATACATACTTTTGCTGTCTACCATACAAAGTTGAAATTGAGTTGGTTGGAATTTGTCTTCAGGGTCTGTCACTTGGCTAACCAAAAAGAATGTTTACATGCTACATACCCCTAGTAACTTGGAAGAAGAGCTGCCTTTAAATGCCCTGAATGTTTAGAAATTTTTATTCCCTAGGTTAACTCTGGCAAATGTTAAAGGACAATTTTATCAATTTCACAAACCATCTTAAGCAACTTGATGGTGCACCAAGGGAAGGCTTTCGTTTCTTAACAGTTCATCACCTCCTTCCAATCAGCCAGTTATGGGTAATAAAGTCATATCAAACATTTTATATGGTTTTAAAGCCCTTTACCAGTGAGTTTGATTGTGCTCAACATGATTGCCATTATTACATATTTTTTGGGATTGCCTTAGGGAAGTGTTGAAGGTAGTTTTTTTTTTTTTTTTTTTTGGTGTGCACAGTTGTTATGACAAGATCTTTGTGTCATTAAGAAAAGTGTTATGAGGACTGTATCTATCCAGTTTAAACCTTAATTTTAAAGGTGGAGTTTTTGATGATTGAAAGAAGAAAGGAGAAATTACGCCATTAGCTTGTGGAGAGTCAGCGGGTGCTTTTGAAAAGTGAGTTGATTTAACGATAGTTATTTCCCAGTACAATAAGATAGAACTGTAAGACTTCATAGGTTGCTGACCGAGAGCCATCTGGTATTCACCTCAGCAGATAATCAGAATACGTGCACATACAATATTTTGTAGAATAATATTGATAAACCACAAAACTCTGAACGGTTTGGAGGAGGAAATATTTATGAACAAGTTTACTGTTGTGATGCCACTAGATGGATTACAGTAGACACTTTGCTTAGATATATTATTGACTAGTGTGTTTGAGAACTGAGGGTATGTAATTGGTGTATTTATGAGACAGACAAAAATGTTTACACTTATTTTCACCAGAGACGAAAAGTTATTTTTTTAAATCTTCTATCTTATGGTTCTTATCATTCTGTCCTTTCCAAAGATTTTCTTTCCCATGCAAGTTTTTAAGATGGCCCTCTCTGGAAGCTACAGTAATCTTAATATTTGATCCTTTTAGAAGCTTGTAACAGTTTCTTGGTTCATTTGAGTGTGGAGATGTATTTCCAATATTATGTGGTTATTAAAACCTGAAAAAAAAAATCTGAATTAGTGTAAGCTTCCCTAATGTGGGATTTTCATAAGATACGTAATGATTTGCTTCATGAGTACATAATATTCAAGAATAGTTGCATCAGATAGTTTAAATATTAAAATGTGTTTCAATTTAAATGTTTAATGTTATACTGTATATTCTCAAGTAATAGAAATTTGTAATTTCCCACCCTTTTATAGAGATCTATAGAGGGCTAGATCCCTAGTGAAGGACCAAAAATAACAACGTATTTGTAATCGCTAACCTTAAAATAGTCTAAAATTATACCCCACGTGCTTCTGTTTGAAATGTATCATTTGTATCCTTCTGGGAGGGGCTCTTAGAGGGCTAGGACCACCAGCAAAGACTCAAATATCAAAAATATCATGTTCGTGATCAGCAACATTGAAAAACTATAAAATGACACTCCACATGCCTATATTACTGAACACCGTTTTAAAGTTTTGTTTTCATCCATTATATCTCATTAGTGGGTAAATCCCATGGGGTCAGTTTATGTTGCATGTACAACTTCAAGTTATTCTGATCATTTTTGCTGCAGACATCTATTGATTTACTGTTTATCTTAAAGATGTAATTTCCTGCATGAAATATGGCCCAAAAATGGTTTATAAGGGAGGGTGTTTTTTTTTTTTTTTATCTAAAGTGCGAAAAGTAGGGGGCAACCCCGAAAAGCTTCATTTTGCTCTAGACGTTCCCCCTCTCTTGTCAGAGGACCAGGACTTTGCTAAGTGTGGCTTGCCTCACTTCCAGAGGCACTATAGGGGTGGGTAGGGGTTGAATTTTGCTTTGACTTATTAAATTTGACTTGACTATATGGAGTGTTACCTGTTTCTAATTAAAATCAATAAAAATATATAAAAAAAGAAAAGAAATGAGCAAAGGTGGGAGACCATAATAAAATGAAATTAATTTCTGGTTTTCTGCTTCAATTATACAGCGATTGAATTTCAGCCCAGGATTTCTGGTATTATTTGCCTATTATTTGAAGTTCCTATGTAATTTTACTTAATAAAGTTAAAATAGCACTACACGTTCAAGTAAAAAAAAGTTGATTCAATATTGAACTATTTCAGAAATAGAAATGCATAATTACTGTGCGCAATAATGTGACCAATCAACTATAGGCTGCAGTCATTTTAACTTGTCTTACATATATGAATAAATGAGAGACAAATGATAGCTAAATTGATGGTTTTCAATGCAGCACCAAATATAGCCCTGATAAAGTGTTTGCGTTCTTCTTCTGAATGCAGTGGACATGGCTTATCTGTTTTGCTGGCCAGTTGAAAGTAAAATGTATTTAGTTTGTGTTTCAAAACATCCACATTAGGTAGATATTCATGTGTTTCAGCTCGTAGTGCTTTGAAACACAAGCCTGACCACTCTAATGATATGATCTTGATTATGTAAATACTGAGACATGTAGTTAGCAGGGCTATTCAAACAACAAACTTCAATCAGCAAATGCTAAATTTGTGTTGCTTATTGGGATTTTAAAGCCGAAGTGACATTCATCACTATAACAACTACAATTTGACTAACATAGTGAAAATACATGTAACACATATTTGAATGGCATGGAATAGACTTGGATACCATCTCAAGTTATGAGGAGTTAGTGCAGATATTGTCAGTCTAGTTCAATGGCTATTTCTGGTTTAGTACACAGGCTAAACAAAACAGGCAAACACTTACTTGCAGCATAATAAAAATAACACAACAAAGGCTGTTTATAGGAAATCTGAAATAATGGGTTGATCTTAAACTGATAAGATGGATTTCACAGAAGTAGTATTCAAATTGGAACAGATGATAAAAAAGACAGGAAGTTATTTGGAAAATTTGAGCATTAGTGTTTTGTGACATGAAATTAATGTGACTTATCCATTAAATATTATTCACCAGTTAGTGTTACTAAGCAGCTAGTGTCCATATACTGATTCAAACGTAAATCAAACATATATCACAAGAATGACAAAATGTTTTTTTTTAACAAATCTGAATTCAGAAGTATGTTGTTTTCAAAGCAGATTTAAAGATTTTGTAAGTAATCTTGGTATTCACTAATTTACATGGCTCCAATATTTTAATGTTTGAATGTATAGTTTTTAGCATAGCTTTTATGTTTTATTTATTTTTTGGTCACTCAATAGAAAATGTCAGTGAATAAATTTAGTATGTGCATAAGCTGGGATATACAAGACGCATGATGATACTATTATTCTTACAAACACTAAGCTGAAATCACCCCCATTTGCTGTTTCAATGGGGTGAACTTCCCCCTCTTCTACAATGAAATTCAGTTGGGGGCAGGTGCACAGGCACCCCTGACCACCTGCACAATCCTTCTTCTTCCTGAACGTGCCAACTGTTCCACCCTGAGTTATGCTCCATCCAAATATTGGACAGCATAGTTGTGCCACATATGTGTTATCTGTTGGCTTGGGAATTATGATTAGCCTGAATGACACTATTTGTCACCCATTTGTCTATCAAAGCATGAACATGATCTACAGCAGTTGATAGTGGTAACTGTTTCACAGATTCAATAAAATTATGACCAGCTTTCTCCAAAAAAAATCTCTATAATGCACTAGTTTAATAGCTCTGCTTCAGTGACTGGTTTATTGTTTTTAGTCAGTAACCCAATAGCTTGGGGTGAAATATCTTTTGCTTATTCTTCTTCAGTTAGCGAATGGAAGAGTGTGTTTCTGCTATGATAATGGGTTGCTTCCTATGCTGGGCTTCTAATTATAATGTTAGGATTCATTGAAAGTGCTGCTTCTGTAGATAGTGGACCCTCACGTTGTTTTGTTTTTTGATAGTGGCTATTTCATTGCAGATTGAACAGGTGGTGTCATTTCAAAATAATCTTATTCCGAAAAGCAATAAAACAAAGACTAAAAAATCGGCCAAAATTGATAAAACAGGAGTATTGTTAAAAGGTTAAAATTTTAAAAATCACTATGCAAAAAAATTAAAAAGCCAAGTAATTTTGATGTAGAAGAATAGTGGAAACTATAAAAAAAAAAAAAAAGCTGCTGTTATTATTTCTACAATATAATAAAAGCATACATTTGATTTGAGTCTGTAACACCCGGTGTAAATTTTGGCTACTTGTAAAAGTTAGCTGTTGTTTTTTTATTATTCAGTTTTATTCTCAGTGATATTCATGTGGTACAACAAACTTGCCTCTCCCTCTCTGATTTGATGGCATTTATCTCCATTCTTTTCACAAGAGCAGCACTGTGGCTGATACCCATCTGTCACAAATTACTCCTGACACACTCCTCCAACCATGCCACCCTGCCTGCACTCTCTTCTTCACTTCTCTTCCACAATCCCCATTACTCTGTACTGCTGATCCCAAGTATTTAAACTCATCCACCTTCGCCAGCTCTACTCCTTGCATCCTCACCATTCCACTGACCTCCCTCTCATTTACACACATGTATTCTGTCTTGTTCCTATTGACCTTCATTCCTCTCCTCTCTAGAGCATATCTCCACCTCTCCACGTTTTCCTCAACCTGCTCCCCACTGTCGCTACAGATCACAATGTCATCAGCAAACATCATAGTCCACGGGGACTCCTGTCTAATCTCGTCTGTCAACCTGTCCATCACCATTGCAAATAAGAAAGGGCTCAAAGCCAATCCCTGATGTAATCCCACCTCCGTATTGAATGCATCCGTCACTCCTACCGCAGACCTCACCACTGTCACACTTCCCTCGTACATATCCTGTACAACTCTTACATACTTCTCAGCCACTCCTGACTTCTTCATACAATACCACAGCTCCTCTCGAGGCACCCTGTCATATGCTTTCTCCAGGTCCACAAAGACGCAATGCAACTCCTTCTGGCCTTCTCTGTACCTCTCCATCATCATCCTCAGAGCAAACATTGCATCTGTGGTGCTCGCTCTTGGCATGAAACCATACTGCTGCTCACTAATCATCACCTCACTTCTTAATCCTAGCTTCCACTACTCTTCCCATAACTTCATGCTGTGGCTCTTCAATTTTATCCCCCTATAGTTATCACAGTCCTGCACATCCCCCTTATTCTTAAATATTGGCACCATTACACTTCTTCTCCACTCCTCAGGCATCCTCTTACTTTCCAAGACTCCATTAAACAATCTGGTTAAAAACTCCACTGCCATCTCTCCTAAACACCTCCATGCTTCCACAAGTATGTCATCTGGACCAACGGCCTTTCCATTTTTCATCCTATTCACAGCTGTCCTTACTTCCTCCTTGCTAATCCGTTGCACTTCCTGATTCACTATCTCCATATCATCCAATCTCTTCTCTCTCTCATTCCCTTCATTCATCAGTCTCTCAAAGTACTCTTTCCATCTGCTCAACACACTCTCCTCACTTGTGAGTACGTTTCCATCTTTATCCTTTATCACCCTAACCTGCTGTACATCTTTCCCGGCTTGGTCCCTCTGTCTAGCCAATTGTTTACAGGTCCTTTTTTCCCTCCTTAGTGTCCAACCTCTCATTCAACTCATCATACGCCTTTTCTTTAACCTTCGCCACCTCTCTCTTCACCTTGTGCCTTATCTCCTTGTACTCTTTCTGCATCTCTCTGACTATCCCACTTCTTCTTTGCCATCCTCTTCCTCTGTATACTGTCCTGTACTTCCCCATTCCACCACCAGGTTTCCTTTTCCTCCTTCCTCTGTCCAGATGTCGAAGGGTATTCGTATTTACGAAGGGTTAGTTATATGGTTTTTTGTTTTCTTAGCAGTTTTTTCACCTAGCAGCGCACCATATTGCACACCTCAATATTCTTGAGCAACTTATTCTCCGGTTCTGATTCGTCCAACTAATTTACATTTCTCATATATAGGTTACTACCTACAGTATGTCAAATCAGCATCTGGAAGGAATGACAGACTGCTTATAGCTTTGAATTTTGTTTTGTAAATATGTATTATTTTTCAATGAAGTTTACAATACTAGCCATTTCAGTAAGTGCTGCACTTTATAAATGTGAACTGAATTTGTAAAATATAATTGAAGATGTTTGAATCTAGTAGTAAGGCATTTCAGAATGTTTATAAACGTTATAAAAGTTATTTATTAAACAGGTACGGTTGTGCATTTTTTTACATTTCAGCACACCAACACTTTAAAATACATATAAAAAGTCTCAACATTTCTAATCCACACTTTTCATAGTATACAGTTGATTTGACCACATATGTGTTATAGGTATGCCCTAAATAGCATAATATCATTAAAGAGATTACAATTTTATTGAAATTTATGGGCTTCCTAATTAAACATTACATAGTCTTTTATTTGAGGAGCAGTACAATTAAAAAGAGCTATGACATAATAAATCATGTTAACCTTATGATACCCTATGTCCCCCATCTAAGTGTTTTGAAAAAGACAGTCTGCTACATTTAAATGGAATGTTGTCTTTCTTAAACATTTAATTTCTTCTGCCAAACTGCTGACCTTGATCTAAGAAGAGGAAAAAATATAGTGAAGTTAATAACAAATCCATGGGAAAAAAACAAGCAAGTATAGTCTATTAAAGTAATGATAAAAAAGTGAAATTGCCCAAAAACCTTGACAGATAAAGCAGAGTAGGCCTTATCAAAATTAAAAGCAATTATTTCTAGTTAATTTCGGCAAACAACAGATGCCTGGAATGCCTAAGTCACAACAGAGCACTCTTAGGAACAGACTTGGGGAGTGCTCCAATCAGAATAGCTTCGGCTGCATCCTTGACTTTTGCTTCATTAGAGCTGTAAATAAGATTACTTATTGTGTGAGAGTTTGACGATTTACAGATGGGTTCACTGTTCAGAAAATATGCCTTAACTTCATTCGCATCCACCTGGGTCATGCGGTATAAAACAGAAAATAACCCCTTTGCAGAGGAGGATTTAAACTAAACTTAAAGGAGCACAACAAAGCAATTCAAAATACGAAGCACAGTATTTGGACTAATGGCATCACACAAACAGACTATATTCTGGACTCAAGGACTGAAAAATTACAAGCTTAGTCCATTGCTGAACTCACAAAGCAGGATCTTGCAGCTTGAAATTTAACAGCAGCCACTTTTCTGTTGCTTCTCCTGGGGGAAAAAACTGGTTTAGACAGCTATTTTAAAAGAGCAATTTTTACAGCTGACCAATGTCTTATGCCATATGAATATATTTGTTACAGGACAGTATATGGTGCACTATGCATATGAAAAAATGCCATAGAATAATGAAAAATGCTGCCTAAGTGGGTGATTTTTTTTGTTCTAGAACTCATTAAAGCGTCTTGTCATAGTTTAGATTAACTACAGTTTTGTATTTTAATTTTTCCAGTTAATCAGTGCAATTAAGATAATCTTTAAAAATTGTAGAATGTTTGAAGACTATCTACATTTTTCTAGTTATAGTTTTAGTAATATGCAGTCACAGGAATTATATGGATTTACCCAGGCTGGCTAGCTGCTTCTCAGAATTCCCTTAACCATTTCTCTTCATTTTAAAAATTCTTAAGACTAGTTTATCCAATTTCTTCTGTCACCTCTTTATTTTGATCTCTTTTTTGATCCACATATTCTTGTCCTTTTTATGACACAAGGTACATCTTCTGTATACCTTAACTACCTCATTCTGTTTTTACATGTTTTACATTTTATCACTTGTAAACAAATCTTTTCTGTAAACTGTGTGCTGGGTTTTTTGCCTTTTTCAGTTGAGCATTCCACATTCACCTGAGTATTCCTTTCTTAAGCTTTTCTAACTTTGCAATATATTTCACCATCATCTGCTACATATCACTAAAAAAAAAAACTTGGTAAAACCTGACATGTTACTGTTAAAGATATTTTTCCCTCAATTAGTACAAGAGCCTAAAAAAGGCTTTCATATCAGTCCTCGGATACCTCAGTAGTCACCAATGACATTACTGTTATGAGGTAGGTAACCTTGAAATAAATCCATAGTGAAGGCTCACCTTAAACTAAAACTTTCACCTTTTCCATCTTTTCACCTGTGCTCTTCTGTCCACCATTTGTGCTCCATTGTTACTTGATGACATTTCTTGACCTATGTACAGTTCAATTAATTGTATTTCACTAACTTGCACATATTTTTTTCTCAGTCAACTTAATGGGTTTCCACAGGATATGACTGTAATGGATTATCTTAACTTTCTGTCCTACAATGCGTTCTCTGGTCCTTTTGATCTAGAAACTTCCCTTTAGTGGTAATCGAGTTATTCCATCATTTTAACTTGAAGGTTTTCAGTAGAATTCATCATTATTTTACACCTTTCTGGGTAGGTCTACTGTGTGAATTTCCCATTGGGATTAATAAAGTATCTATCTATCTATCTATCTATCTATCTATCTATCTATCTATCTAATGTCTCATCTACATATTTGCAACTGCAAATAACATCTTATTTTCTAATGACCATTGTCATTTGTTCTCTTTGTACATTTTTTAGTTGATCTTAATACAGTAAGTTACAATTTTTCCTTTGCTATTATTCAGTCAGTTTACACCCATTACATCCTGTCTTTCTTTGACCGGTGTGGCAGACGCATGGGGCTCTTGGAGCCATGGACTGCAGCACTTCCGCCACACCAGGAAGTGCTGCAAGAAGATCATCAAGGAGCACCTGGAGCAGATACGGGTACAATATAAAAGGGGCCGAATCACTCCATTCTGGGAGCGGTAGTCGGGAGGTGGAGGACAGAGCTTACAAAGGGAGGAGTAGAGGTGGCAGAAGAGAGAAGAGGAGACAGAAAGGAAAAAGAAAGAAGGGATTGAGTTATTGTTGGTGATTTGAGCACTGTGTAAGGTGTTGTGTGAGAAAGAGAACAAGAAAATAAAAGCATTGAGTTTCTGTAAGTGTGCCTCTTGTGTCTGTCTGTGCGTTGGGTTGGGTGGCTGGCCTTCCTCCTACAAGTGTGACACCGGCTATTTTGGCATACTGAACTCCTCCTTCCTTCATTATTTACTGTTCACTTCAGCTTTTTGACGTTTTGTGTCATCTCCTTTGCTCCTCTGGCTTATTGTTTTCCTGTCATCTTTTTACTTTAACTTCGTTAATACAGTCTCCTATCCTCTTCTTTTGTCTTCAGGGTATTTTTGTGTAACAGGTTTTACTTAATTTGTCATTGTTCTGGCACTTTTATTTTCCTCATCAAAAGCTTATTCTGTTGTTTTCAGACATAAGCTCATTCCTTGCTAGCAAGTGTTCAATTCATAATAGATTTTTCTAAACTCTTGCTGCCAGTACCACCATAGCAAATTAATTTCTCGCAGTCTCTCTTTTACCTTCTTGGCTTTTATCCACTGTATAGTACATACTTATGGTCAATTTTCCAAAAATTGACCAAAATATAATCTGCTACCAACAGGTACTACAGTGCATGCTCTTCTTCAAGGTGTAGCTTTAACGTCTCTTTTCTACTTCCTTTTACCTCCAAATTTAAATATTATTTCTGTCCTTAAACACATTTTATATAAAAATTCACCTTTCACATTTGGACATTTTTAGGGTCCTTATCATGTGCCTTTTTGATTGTTTGTTTTTTTTTTTTTGTCATGAACGTGCAGCATCTTACCCTAACTGCCTAAAGTGGTAAATGTTTCAGAATATTACAAAGATGAATGAAAACCAAATATTATGTAAGCTATATAACAATAAGAAATCTATATAACACTGTTTTTATAATTCACAAATTTCTCTGTTGAAGTTTTAAACAAAATGATCTTTAGCAGGGCAGGTGGCTGTGCTGCTGACATCCAGGCTATGAATTTATGGGTTACTAGTGTGCAGACAACAGGCTTTAATTTTTATTTTATAGTGTCTTGCCCCTCCTGTGCTCATTCAATGGTGCAGAAAAGTAAGAAACGTGTGATATTACAGTACTTAGTGCTGGGCGTATTTACTTCTCTTTGATGTTTCCATGTGTGTTTTACATTGGGCACACATCCCTCAAAGAGCAGTATTAGTCTAGAATGAAGCCATCACGGTATTTATGCTAACATATTTATGTTGTATGTTCATATTCAGATATGACATGAATGAAGCTGTTGGTGAAGAGTGTCAATTAAAAGTTTTTTTTCTTTGTTTTGTATTTTTTCTGTGCATTTGTAAAATTCCTTTCATTGTTTTCAGATTTCATTTGTAGGAATGTTTAAATTATGTTTATTTATTTTGCCTTAACCCCATGATTTCCCTCTTAAGGCTGCTGGCTTTCTTAAGCCTTAATGTGTGATATTTCAATGTCCAGTATATTGTCTATTTGGTCTAAACTATTTTAAAAGTATCTAATGTTTTAAAATCCCTGTAATAGTCTCTAGCTATACTTTATATAATATACATCTGCATCTGTGTTATCAGTATATACTTAATTGCAATGTTTGTTATTAGAGAAGATTATTCACCTTCCTGACAGTGAATCAATCTTGGAGAAATGTTGACATTTTTTTTGTTATACAGGTTATCTGTCTGGTTTTCGTTCAGAATAAGACTATTGACATTGCAAAAAAATCACATGGACCAAATTTCTTAAGTGTTAATGGACAAAAAAAATTTATAAATGTATTGACCCATGTTTTTCAGGCATGGTGTGTAAACTTTTTTGACAATGATTTTAATTTTCAACTAAATAGTTCAGTAGATATATATACTGTAGACAGGGAGAGCAATTAAGAGTGACTAATGTTGAAAGGATAGATTTGATAAATTTGATAACTACATTATCTTTATATATTGTAATTTAAAAGATGTTTATAGTAAAAAAATGTTGCATATTACAGTGGAATCTAAATTTACCTTCACAACAGCATTGTTTGGTAATATGTTTTTGGACAGTTAACTAGCTACTTAGTCTTCAGATTTATCTTGGTACAGATAATCAGTTTTATGATACCATGTCTTTATCTTTAAGAATGATGACTGTGTTGTCATGTAGTTTCCTATTAAGGCCCTATTTTCCCCTTTATATTCTTTATTGTGTAGACTTGACCAAAATTTCTCAGATCCCTTACATTTGCAATTCTATGGGCAGGTACACTGCTTTATTTGAGCACTCCCTCTTCACATGAAGAGATTTGTTTTTTTTTTTGTGGTCTGAGGGTGTGCTTGGTGCCGATATTTGTCGAAGACTTTGTGCCCAGTATGGAGAAAGTGTTTTGTCGTGAAGAAGTGTGTGTGAATGGATAGAGAAGTTCAAGGAAGGTCGCATAAGTGTCAGCTATGAAGAAGGAGCTGGACGCCAGTCCACATCCACAACTGATGACAACATTGAGTGTGCACATGAAATGATTTTGTAGACGAATGACAGTAGATGATGTGGCAAATCAGCCATGACTATGCCTATGCAATAATCCACAACAGACTTGGGATTCGAAAGATAACTGTGATGACTGTGTTGTGTGTTTTATATATATATATATATATATATATATATATATATATATATATATATATATGGTAATACATTTTATTTTAACTAGTGCCATACAGGACAATAGAATATGGCTTTTAAACCAAGACCATACATCCTTATAATGCTAGATGTGTAATTTCAGGTGATGCAATAACTTGTATTTGCATTCAACTCTTCCTGGTGAGGTCATCATTTGCACAGGCCCAGGCACAGTGCTTTTTCAGGTCATCATTTGGTCTACTTTCATTAGGATGCAACATGGCAGAGAGAGCATGATTTTGCAAGCCTCTCTCATTGTTGTAACTGTATAGCTCCTGACCAACACACCTTCCTGGGCCATTCACCAATGGAATAGCTCAGACACAGTCCCACCACCACAAATAATTTTGTTTGTCAGCATCCTTCAAACAAACCATTAAGAAAGGACATGCAAGTCATTAAGCAATAAAACCTGCCCTCTCTGTCACGGATGTCCAGAAATTCAGTCATAAAACCCAAAATTCATAAAGTTTTGGAGGTAGTGAAAAAAACAATTTGTCCATTCTCCTTGCTCTTTAAACATCATAACAAGTAAAATTCTAATTCTACAAATAAAGACGTGCAAAATATTTATCAGGTTATATGCAACATATAATTCCACCCCAATGCTGTATGGAGTTGTATGTCAGATTTAGTTAACTTTTATAATGAAGGACTTCTTGACATTTTGAATTTGGTAGCCCCACTCAAAACCCGATCAGTTTCATTTACACACACTGCCCCATGGTTTACACCAGCTTTGCACATTTTAAAATCTAAAGGTCGGCAGTTGGAACGGCTGTACAAGAAGACAGGTCTTAATGTTCATAAAGAAATGTATTTTAGCCGTATGCATCACTATAGGGGCAGCATACGGCATGCTAAAGCTGCCTATTTTACTGCCCTAATTTCTTCCAACAAGGGGAACTCTGGAACACTTTTTTCCCTGCTTAGATCGCTAACAAGTCCCCCAGACTCTCTTTCCTTGCACTGCCTTTCTAATGAATTTTGTAACACCTTAAATGACATTTTTTAATGATAAAATCCAGGCAATACATTATAATTTAGGCTCTGTTGCTATTGACTCCACCATTGATGATTTTCCTCCTCCTACTCATTCATTTTCCATGTTTGAGCTTCCTTCCACCTCAGAAATCATGGATCTCATCAATAGCTCTAAGCCTTCAACCTGTCACTTGGATCCAATTCCCACTGTTCTGATCAAAACCTGCCTTCCCTCGCTAGCTCCTCTTGTTGTTTCAATTATTCACTCGTCACTTTCCACCGGAATTGTTCACCAGTCTATGAAAACTGCAGTGATTCACCCCCTACTGAAAAAACCTGGGGTTGACCCTACTGACTTTAATAATTTCCGACCAATTTCTAATCTTCCTTTTATTTCAAAGGTTCTTGAAAAAACTGTGGCTTCCCAACTTCATCAGTATTTATCTGCTAACAGTTTATACGAACCATTCCAGTCAGGCTTCCGACGTTTTCACAGCACTGAGACGGCACTAGTTAAGATCACTAATGATCTTTTAGTGGCTGCAGACTCAGGCCTAATCACAATCCTTGTTCTTCTTGACCTTAGTGCTGCATTTGACACTGTCATTTCACCCTGCTAAAAAGGCTATCTGCACTAGGTATTTCTCACATTCCGTTAACTTGGTTTAAGTCATATCTTACAGACAGAACTCAATTCATTCAGCTGGATACATGTACCTCCACTCCCACTCCTGTAGTATCTGGGGTTCCTCAGGGTTCTGTCCTTGGCCCCCTGCTGTTTATCATTTATCTGCTTCCTTTGGGTGTCATTTTTCGTAAATGGAAGATAAACTTTCATTGTTATGCAGATGACACCCAGTTATATATTTCAACTTCACCATCTGCATCGCTTCCACCATCCTCACTTACTGATTGCCTTGCTGAGATCAAGTCTTGGTTATCTTCTAACTTCTTGCAGTTGAACTCCAATAAAACTGAGGTGCTTCTTATGGGCACGAAATCTGCAATAGCGAAGGCATCAAAGATCTCAGTATTAATAGACAATACTTCTGTTACCTGTACTGATCAGATAAAAAGCCTTGGTGTAATTCTGGACAGCACGTTGTCTTTCCAGTCTCACATCAGTTCTGTTACTCGAGCAGCTTACTTTCACCTGCGAAACATTAATCGCTTGCGTCCATTTTTGTCAAATCACTCTACTGCCATTTTAGTCAACAGTTTGGTCACCTCCCGCCTGGACTATTGCAATTCACTTCTCTTTGGTCTGCCTCAAAAGTTACTACATAAACTTCAACTTGTTCAAAATTCGGCTGCTCGTATAATTACTAAAACACCCTATTCTGATCACATTACACCCGTTATTCAGCAGCTTCATTGGCTGCCAATAAAGTTTAGGGTCAACTACAAAATTTTAGTCCTTACATATAAGGCCATTCATAATCTTGCCCCCACATATCTCTCACAGCTCCTACAAGTCATTAAACCCTCTCGTATGCTCAGATCCTCTTTTTCCATTAACTTAAATAATCCACCAGCACGTCTTGTTACGATGGGATATCGCGCATTTAGCAGATCGGCACCTTCCTTATGGAACTCATTACCTGCTTATCTTAGGAATATGACTACCCTTCACCAATTTCAGGCTGATCTTAAAACTTATCTGTTCAAAATTGCTTATTCATTGTAACTGTTATTGGTGTTTTATCTGATGTTTTATTTGGATTTTAAATTTTCTAGTTATTGAATGTTTATTTTTAACCTGATTGTACAGTGACCTTGAGTTTTTTGAAAGGCGCTTCAAATAAAATGTATTATTATTATTATTATTATTATTATTATTATTATTATGATTTCATGTTCCACTGAAAAACTTTGTTTACAGCAGAGTGACACTGTCTTTGTCCTGTACACGGTCCTTGGTTGTCACTGTTGTAGTATCTGCTGCTTCGTCTTTCTGTTCTTTGCACCACACATTGCAGCTTCACGAGGAAAAGTACAACTCTTTCTTTCTGGCAGAACAGTTTAGGCATTCAGGTTCCTTTCTTGAAGTAGGACTTCTCTTCAGTCTTTCTAAACTGGGTTCAGTCACTTGCATGGAGCTTGACTTGAAAAAGTGAGAATTTATTAGTCTCCTTTGCTACAAACGGGTTGAAAGAAAAGATGCAGCCACACACTTTTTAAAGAGGTTGTGAAGACCGGACTGAGTCCCTGCCTGTTAGATTTCCAGTACCTATTTATGTGTGTGTTCTCTTGTTTGACAGAGTGAGAAGGATTCACTTTGTAGTTACAAGCACTTCACTTTAGAACACTTCAGCATCTCAAAGGTGCATGCTTTTGGTATAAAGGTTGGGAAGGATCAGCTGGCTTTCTGCATCTCTGCACAATTATTTTCAGAGAGGAGGCCTTGTGTGCCACTAAAGGCTTATTAAAATGGGACAGAAACCATTTTGTTGCATGGTTCCATACACATTTCCATAATATTTTTACAATTAACGAATAATCATGATATACAGTAAAGTAAAGCTATTATACAAAAAATATTTTGTGTAATTTATATTTGGATCCTATAAATGAATGTTTTTATTCAGTTTTCCTATTTATTTTATAGAGTTCTATATATACACCCATGAGAATTGCTACTTTTACTTTAAAATAATTAAAAGACCAAATGTTTGTATTTTCTTCTAACAGTGTTGTTGTTTTTGATCTAATATATTTTAACAGACTACAGGTTGTTTTTAAATTTAGTGAAAAGTAAAACTTTAAACCACTAACACAATTCAACTTATTCTTTTGCAAACACTGTAATTTTAGTTTTCCACATGCTGTAGTACTGCTCAGGACACCTTCAGTTAAATATGCATTGTATGTCAATCAATCCATGAAACCATGTCATACTGCAATATTTTAAGACATTATACAGACTTGACAAGATAAGCCAATATCAAATCTACACACTTACCAGTTCAGTAAAATTAAACAGCAATCTAACTAGGATTTAAATGTAATAACATTTAGCAGTGACCATAACCTTGAGGAACTTGGAAGTATGCCTGACATATTTTATCCAGCAAGGATTACAAGGATTCTTCTCAATCATATACACAAGTATTATGTAAAACTCCACAGACAAAGAGAAAACAAACATACAGGCTTTTTCAAAATTTATTTTGGATAGACCTCAAAACTAGCAGTTTAAAATAGTATGGAGTTCAATGTGGTAGTGATAGTGTTAGCAAAGGTTGTTAATTTATGCAGGACAAACCACAGTTAAATAGAGAATAGATAAAGCTTTTGTCTAAGTTTGAACATCTAGGCAAATAATATTACATGTCTATCTTGGATAAACACACCACAGAGCTGGAGTATCAAAAATGTTTTACTGTTTGCCAAGGCTTGTGTAGCAAAATTTTTATAACAGTAGGGATTTCAGCAACAGAAAATTTCAGCTGTCTGAGATCTTAGAGATTATTCTGATAAAGAATTTTATTTTAAGATTTTTTTTTACTTTTCCTTTCCTTTACAGGGAAAAGTGATTGAGCCTAGTTTAATTCGCTGTAGTAATATCACCTGCGAAGCTTCACCATTAAGTTTTGTGACTCAGATGTGCAATAAATTGATTTTGGACATCAGACGGCATATCAAAATGTATTACATGGTAAGTAGCTAAAGTACTTGACTGCTTGTTTTTTTTTTTTCTTAAGTTATTTAATTTGCTGTTTTTTCAATATGTTACGCTGTTACTTAAAATGGAATAACTTAATTACTTAATAATGGAATAATATACTAATGCCTATTGAAATTATCTGAGATGTTAATGTTTTTCACTTGTACAGTCATGTACACCCCATGGAAATGGTTGACATTTACAACATATTTGAATGGGAAAACATTAGATCTTCATGCAAATAGTGTCTACAAATAAAGGTAATATACTTCAACAAATGACACATAAAGTTGACATGGTGCATTCATTCTCATAATCTAAATTAACAAAAATGTAATCTTGTCACATGGAAAATGTAATTTACACCCCTGCATTTATCACCACTTCAAATTCATAAAATTAGAATCAGGTGTTCCATATTAGGTGCCAATAATTAGAACCTCCTTAGCTAGCATGCAGGTGGTACCTGTTTTATTTAAACTAGTGTTCTCTTTACTGTTGATGTGTGTGGTGTCATCATGCCAAGATCAAAAGAGCTCTCTAAGGACCTCAGAAAGAAGGTCCGTCACACAGACTGAACTTTGTCTTTCATGTTTATATTCCTGTACATGTACTGGGAAAAGTAGCATAAAAAATAGATATGAATGTTAAAGGTCACATACTGTAACACCCTTTCTTATAAGGAAGGCTGTTTCAGATTTCAGATTCAAGCTTAAGTTGCTTTAAACTGTACAGAATAAGCAGTTAAAAGATGAGTTTGTCATTTTTAAAGATAACTTGATTAAAACAAAGTTGTGTAAGCAGCTTCCAGTTGCTTCAAGTGGAGCAGTTGTTCACACATGAAATAAAAGCCTTAAAACCAATTAGAAAAAATATTAGAGGTGTGCCAAACATATAAAGTATTTCCTGTATTTTTCATTGTAAGATGTAATAAGTACACTGAGGACAATTTTCTGTTTTTAACCTTTTTTCCTGTCACTTTTAGTATGGTAATATGTGAAAGTGCAGAATCAAAAGCTTTTATTGGTACTCTTATAACGTAACACTGTTAAGAAGTTTCATCCCGCAAATGGTACATTATCAATGTTAGCCCTGCAGCTGAGATTCTTATGCCAAAATTCTGTTCATGTTAGATTTGAGACCTTGGATTAATTTTAAGCTTAATATGTGTTATTTGTGAGTAATATCAGTTTAAAATTTACAACTGCGAAATATTAAAAACTGGGATTATTTCCCCATTTTTAGCTGATATGTGCACTTGAAGCTTGATTTGTACTGAATTTACAAAGTAATATAAACAAAAATCCTTGTGTTTGCCTGTATTCTTTGCAGGGTGCTCCTGCTATGGAAATTGTAAAATTAATCTGAGTTGGAAAAAATAAGCAAAAAAAAGTAAAGAAATTTGAACAAATCACCAAATATTTCCCCTCTCCCATTTCATTTTTAAACCTTTATCAGTATTTTACAACTGGATAGTGTGAAAATGGCACTTTAATATACCTCATACCAATGTACATTTTTGTACACTGTAGAACTTTACATTTTCTGAACCAAATTGGCTAACAATACATATACATTTACTGAGCTGAAATAATAAAAGTTTAGGGTGAATTTTGTCTGCTTTTCTTGTTTTTTAAATAACTGTAACAACTTTCTATATTAAAAATGTCTGTTCAATATATGTACTTGGTGGTCACAAGTTCTTCAGACTAGGAGAAGGGAAAATGTGATTGCATTTTCCTCTGGAAATTTATCTTGTGGATGCTACTACATGTGACTGCTGAAAGCATGTACTAAGCTAACACTTGCATAGGCAAACAGAGTGCAGTGGACTTGTACAGACCAGAAAATCCTTAACTATAACCAGGTAAAAGTAATCGCAGAGAAATCTATGCATGTTATTCACATTTCTTCAAGTAACCAGATCATTAAAATACATGTAAACACACTGACTGACTATCAAGTAATCCAATTGAAAAATGTGATTAGGTGGTTACTGGCTGGGAGTGAGATATTGAATGGCACTTTTACCTGGCTGTGAAACTCTTTAGAAAGTAATACAAGGTGGAGTTTGGCATGTTAATGGGAAAAATATGAACTTCATGTGCAACAGTTAATTACTTTTATTTTATTTAACCCTAAGTTTAGCATGCCAGTAATCCATCAGCATTTAGATGGAGTTGAAAGAGTTATTTGCGCCTGTCAGGGGAAAAAAAGGAATTAATAATATACTAGTTATGTTACTTGTCAAAGCTACATAATAAAATAAATTTAAAAATATTGTATATTTGATATCTCTTGACCGAAGTGTACCCTCAGTATTCCTCCTACTTCTTTCCTCTTTTCCTTGTGTGTCTCACCCTTTCCTTTCCACCACTTTCTCATGTTCCCACAAAGCCTGCTTCTCAGATTCTGTCATTTTGAGGCACCTTGCTCGCCTCCTATCTTCTTTATGACTACTGCCAATGGTAAATGAGCCACCATTAGGCACTGTTAAAACATCATTCATATTCTCACAAGTTCTTCCTGTCTTTGAAGGTGACTCATAGCATTCTTCCTACCCCTTTCATTGTGTCTAAGTTTCTCTAGCGTAGTGCTTTATCTTGATCATATTCCCATAAATCCTGCTTCTCAGATGTGTCATTTCTCAACACCTTGCTCACATCCTCCCCCCCCCCCCTTTTTTTTTTTTGACTACCACCATTGGTAGACATGCCCCCATTACTGGCTGTGAAAACATCTTTTATATTCTTGCAAATATTTACTGTCTTTGAAGGTAACTCATGTTGCACCTCATTTCTTTGTTGTCATTGAAATGCTCCATTTTTACAAATGCATCATAAATGTACCCCCTGGATATATCTTGTCAAAATCCAAAATAATCAGAATGCTCAGAAGCATCAAACACACATACACACACACCAGTGTTAACATCTGTACTAAAATTTTAACTACAGTATTGATTTCAGACCGAACTGTAACCAGTACTGGTACTGAAGCAAATAATGGATATCCACATAACCCCATTTAAAATACACACCCCACCACAGTTCCCAGAATTACAAGCCTACCTGTTGTGCTGTATAAGCATATGTTACATTAAGTGTTATGTCTCACCAGCTTTATTTAACTCATCAATGCCAATCAAGTCACCCGATGTATGGTGATCTGCGCCGCCACCCACCTGATCAAGGCACCATGCAGTCCCTACATTGATGGATTGAATGTCAGATGTCCACATGACCATCATTATCTAATTTCTTCCATGTGAAAACCATGAGGACTGATTTAGATCATTTATGTTTGGTAGAATGCCCAGTGGGGGTTGAGCGGGCTTGTGGCCTTGGAACCCCTGCAGATTTTTTTTTCTCTTCTCTGTCCTCCTGGTCACCAGACCTTGCTTTATTCTTTATTACTTACTATTGTTTAATCTTAATTTTTATATTTTTCTTTCTTCATCTTGTAAAGTACTTTGAGATACATCATTTGTATGAAAACATGCTATATAAATAAATGTTGTTGTTGTCAGTACTAATATGTAAAAGCATGAATGTTGCCTTTCTGTGATGTGTAACTACAATGTACCATTCAGATTTTGTTGTTTAGTTTAATAACCTCAATTATCCATCACTTGATTAACTGTCAGGGCAAAAAAAAAAAACAAAACATTGCGCACATCAGCACCTACCTACAGAATTACTACTGGTGAGCGGTACACTGCACCACCTGTCATGCCACATTTTGAAATCTAAGTGTCAGTTACATATCTTCAGTTTTAATAGCATTTCATAGTTTTTTGTAGTTTGTTTTAATGAATCTACTTTATATTGATATGGCAGATAAACGTAAATGTGTAGTATTAGAATTGTCACAGAAAACTGAAATTATCAAACATGAAACGACGAAAGTGCTTCAAGTATTGCTTCAATTTACAGAGTAGAAAGAACAACAGTGAATGGTATAAAGCGTGAAGCCAACAAAATTGAAAAATATGTTGAAAATGGAAACCACTGACAATAATGTTAATGTATTAATGTTAATGTTCTCCTGTATTGTGATTTTCTTTTTAAATTCTGTTATGTTTTGTTAATATATTGTGACGTACAGGCAGCTTGTGATATGCTTTTGGACAGCAGAAAGTGTGTAATGAATGCTGTAAGTAATGGGACTGGGTGAAAGGCTTCTGTTCTGTAAGGAGTGGACACATCTGTTAGGAGATGAGTGACGGGAGAAGTTAGGAGAAAAAGAAAGGTGCGCCAGAAGGAAGTTTTGAGTAGGGATTCAGGAGACTATAACCAGGAGTGTTTTTGTTATAGAGAGAGAGAATGTTAGTGGCAGGAGATAAACTGGTAGGGAAAGCTTTTTCTTTTTTTTAAATTTTATTAATTTTATTGTAATCATTCGTACAAATCGATCAATTTTTACAAAAAATAGGATTGAAAAACAAGTTAACCCCCACCCCTGAGAGAGAGAGCATGACCAACGGGGTAAAACTTAACGCTTGTAAACATACCTAAATTGATGAGTTTAATAGTCCAGTAGAGATGAATGGAGAGGAAAAAGAAATGCGGAGATAATTACTTCCTCGGTGCTTTAAGAGCTTATTCTAAAATTTTATTGATTATATCCTGCCAGGTTTTTAAAAAATTCTGTACAGATCCTCTAATTGAATATTTGATTTTTTCCAGTTTCAAATAGTATAAAACATTGGTTACCCACTGACTTAAAAGAGGAGAGTTAGGATTCTTCCAGTTTAGCAAAATAAGTCTGTGTGCCAAAAGTGTAGTGAATGCAATCAGTTTGCTTGTCCTTCTCCAATTTAAACCCATCTTGAAGAACACCAAACACAGCTGTTAATGGGTTAGGAGGGATTGTGACACCAAGGCTGTCTGAGAGGCACTTAAAAAATTTTGGTCCAAAATGATGTTAATTTGGTGCTGGCCCAAAACATGTGACCCAGTGAGGCTGGGACTTGATTGCAGCATTCGCAGGTTGGATCTTGCCCTGGAAACATTTTGGACAGTTTTAGGCGAGACAGATGTGCTCGATATATAATTTTGAGTTGAATAATTGCATGCTTTGCGCATATGGCGCTTGAGTTAATTCTCTGCATTGCTACTTTCCACTCCCTTTCTGATATATTAAGAGATCTTTTTCCCATTGTCCTCTTGGATCTTTGAAAGGGAGGGACTGTAAAATAATTTTATACATTGCAGAGATAGTGTCTAAGTCCTTGAAATTGAGCAATATTTTTTCCAGCATGAACGAGGATGCAAGATGAGGAAAATCGGGCAGGTTCTGTTTAACAAAGTTCCTAATTTGAAGATAGTGAAAGAAATGTGTAGCTGGAAAGTTAAATTTGGAATGTAATTGTTAGTAGGATGCAAAGATGTTGTCTATATAAAGATCTCTGAGCAATTTAATCCCAAATTTTTTCCAGATATTAAAAACTGCATAAGTTTGCGAGGGTTGAAAGAGGTGGTTCTCTTGCAGAGGTGCCACAGATAAAAGCTTCTCCATCTTAAAATGCTTTCTACATTGGTTCCATATTCTGAGTGAGTGAAGCACAATTGGGTTATTAGTATATTGCCGATACCTTGCATTTATTGGGACACAAAGCAGGGAATATAAAGAAGTACTGCAGGATTTTATTTCTATTGCGGACCAGGCCTGTGTATGTTCATCTGTTTGTGCCCAGGTTTTTATAGCTTGTATGTTTGCTGCCTGTAATAAAACTGAAAGTTAGGTAGAGCTATGCCACCTTCTGCCTTAGGTCTTTGTAGGGTTGCTCTTTGGATACGTGGATGTGTTGACTTCCAAATAAATGAGGTTATTGTTGAATCTAATTGCTTAAAAAATGATTTATTGATGTATATAGGAATGTTTTGAAATAAAAAAAGAAGCTTAGGAAGAATATTCATCTTAACAATGTTAATTCTTCCAGCTAGAGTGAGATGAAGGGTTGACCATCAATGCAAGTCTTGCTTAATTTTTTCCATACAGACGGCAAAATTTTGTTGATAAAGAGCTTTGTGTTTATTTGTGATGTTTACCCCTAGGTATTTAAACTGATGTGCAATAATAAAAGGAAAGGTGTCCAATATGATATTATATGCTTGAGAATTCACTGGAAAGAGTACACTTTTATTGAGATTAATTCTGAGACCAGAGATCTTTTGAAATTCTGTAAGTGCTGTTAAGACTGCAGGCACAGAATTTTGTGGGTCTGATATATACAGTACCATATCATCTGCATATAGAGAAATTTTCTGTTCCAGTCCTTCTCTGATAATCCCATTTATCTGATCAGCATTTCGACAGTGAACCACCAGTGGTTCAATGGCGATTGCAAATAGCAGTGGTGACAAGGGGCATCCTTGTCTGGTACCACGTTCTAATTTAAAGTAGTCTGAACAAATGTTGTTAATACAAACTGAAGCTTCTGGATTGGTATACAGTAGTTTGATCCATGCACAAATGTTCGGGCCAAACCCAAATTTCTCTAATGTAGTGAAAAGGTATTTCCATTCAATCATGTCAAATGATTTTTCTGCATCCAATGATAATAATTCTTCTGGGGTGTTTGACTTTGTTGGTGAGTATATTACATTAAACAGGCGTCGAAGATTGGAGGGTAAGTGTTAACCCTTGATAAATCCAGTTTGATTTTGTGATATTACCGAAGGCAGCACTTTCTCCATCCTTCTAGCTATGATTTTTGAGAGCATCTTAACATCATTATTCAGGAGTGAAATAAGTCTGTATGATGCACATAGTAATAAGTCCTTATTTTGTTTAGGAAAAACGGTGATTAATGCTTGGTAAAAAGTTTGAGGTAGAATATGATTGTCTCTAGCTTCTGTAAATGTTGCTAATAGGAGGGGAGCTAGCTGAGCGGAGAATTTCTTATAAAATTCTGCAGGGTAGCCATCAGGGCCTGCTGCTTTCCCACCTTGAAGTGACTTTATAGCATCTTAGTAATTCTGATAGCGCCAGATGTTTATCCAGTTCCTCCGCACTAAAAGTATCTATTTGTGGTAACTGTAATGTATCCAGAAATGCATTATATTGTGTGTTGTCTTCTTTAAACTTTATAGTAGTCTCTAAATGTGTGCATTATATTTTCATGGTCAATGATTTCGTCTCCGTTCGTGTTGGTGATTACTGGGATTGCATTGCGAACTTCTTGCTTGTGGATTTGTTGAGCTAAAAGCTTATTAGCATTCTCTCCATGTTCATAGTAATGATGTCTGGATTTATAAATTAGTTGTTCAGTTTCTTTAGTTGTCAAGAGGTTGAGTTCTGAATACAGAGACTGCCTTTTCCTATGTAGAGCCTCGCTTGGAAGCCTGGCATGTTCATCTATTCTAGTAATTTTGTTTTATAGTTCTGATACTTTCTTGGTTTGTAATTTATTCCTGTGGGAAAGATGTGAAATAATCTGTCCTCTTAAGAAGGCCTTTAGAGTTTCCCAGAGTATTCCTGCAGAAACCTCTGAGGATGTATTTGTCTCTAGGAAGAAACTGATTTGTTTGGATATAAATTCTGTACAGTTCTCGTCTGCTAATAGAAGCGGGTTAAGACGCCATCTACGAGGTGAGTGTGTGGGGCATAGTGACTTTAGCTCCAAGATCAGAGGTGGTCGGAAATAACAATAGCATCATACTTGCAAGATTTAATCGTAGGCAAGAAATTATTATCTATAAAGAAATAATCTATTCTTGAGTAGCAATGATGTACTGGTTGAGTAGAGAGAATATGTTCTTGAGTTTTGGTTTAGAAACCTCCAGGGGTCTGATAAGTTGTGGTTAGTTACAAACTGTGTAATTATCTTTGCAGTGTTAGATGTTATCCCCCTTGTGACAGGAGTCCTATCTAAGAGTGGATTTAAAACACAATTGAAGTCCCCGGCCATTATAATTTTATGAGTGTTCACATTGGGAATGGATGCAAATACGTTTTGTATGAATTCCTTATCATCGACATTCGGTGCATAAACATTTATCAGAATCATTTTACAGTTAAATAAGTTGCCCATGACCATCACATATCTCCCTTCCAGATCAGATACTACATCTGATGCTACAAATGAGACTATTCTATGTATGAGAATTCCCACCCCTCTCGTTTTCTTTGTATAGTTAGAATGGAACATTTGGCCAGCCCAGTCCTTTTGCAGATGGAACTGATCCTTGCTTAGTAAGTGGGTCTCCTGTAAAAATACTATTTTAGCGTTTAAACCTGTTAGGTGAGAGAGTACTTCCTTTCTGTTTAATTCGTAATTCAGGCCTTTAACATTCCAGCTCACAAAGTTAACTGTCCCATCATGGAGATATTGATTCTGAGTTTTTGATGTCATTTTATAGTCTTAACTGGAAATGAGACAGCCTTAACCTTAATTTCCTATTTCCCCATGAGTTATTGCCATGCAGCCTATTGTTATGTTGGTAGTTATAATTATAAGGGTTAAAAGGATAGATTAGATATAACCTGCTCTCTTTCTCTCCCCCCCCTTATCCCCCCATCCCCCCCATTTTGCCTCCCCACGTGAGGCTGGACCCCACTTCACAAAGTCTCGGTTCTCTGACATACCTAGAGACAGAGCACGTCCAAAGCAAAAACAAGCCCCCACGCAGCGGTGTTTTAGGATTAAAAAGTAGAGATATCTATTGCCAATATAGTCTAAATACTATATGCCTAAAATATAATCATTAACAAACTATAAGCATAAAATATATAATATAATCTTCAGCAATCTTAATGTAGTAAGATAATAAACCCAGTGGATGGTGTTAGAAAGTGGTCCAAGATAAGCATAGTAAGTCTTAATGCAATAATAACAATAAACCAAGGGTATGATGTTAAACAGTCTCCTTTGGGGTAGTAAGATAGAAAAAAAAAAAGTTAGGTTCTTCCACATCACGTCTATAACTGTAATTAAAACATAAACAGAAAGCGTATGAGTAATGAAAAGGATGTATAATTGTAATACCCGTATCATTACAAGTGGATCAGACAGCAGGTCATATCTCCTTGCCATGCCATGACAGGATGCAACTCACTATTGTGTTTCAGAATAGTGTCGGGATCAGCTTTCTTAATTCCTTTTCTGCTTCCTCCTTGCTGGAATAGATGTAGTATTGGCCTTGCACATTCACTTTCAGTTTGGCAGGGTACAAGAGGCTGTATTTGAAAGGGAAAGGTTTTCTTTTATTGTTTTGGAGATGTGCTCCATAACCCAGATAACAGAGTATAAGACTGGGCACCATTTGTTACGGAATGAAGACTTGAAGTAAAACGTAGAATGAATGAATTAATTTTGTTAATAGTTTTGTTTTGTAAATAAATATGACTATTCTCTAAACTAATCTACTGTATATCATTTTTAAAGTAGCTATTCTGTTATCCGTCTTTTCTTTTATTCGTCATGCCCTCAGCTTCTACTCCTGATGGATAATCAAGGTTTTACTGTAATATAAAGTTGACTCACTCACTCACTCAACAAAAACATTATTTCTCGTTTAGTTAACAAGGTGAAATTTTACATCTGTAGTTCTGGGTATCTGCTAAGAAAGAACATTTCCACATACAGTGGAACCTCAGGTCACGAACGTCTCGGAACATGTACAATCGGGTTACGACCAAAAAGTTTGCCAAACTTTTGCATCTGTTCACGACCACACACTCGGGTGACGAACAAGCCAGTTTCCCTTCCGGTTCTTACGCGCCGGTGATTTATGCACGTGTTCAATCTCTCCTTGTACAGTGCATTGTTCTCGGTCAGACGTGTATCGCGCAGAGGGACTTCACCTCAAAACTGTAATCTCCTCTCCACCCAGCTTCCTGCTCACTTCTTTCATGCCAGAACTCGACTCATGCAAGGTTAGTTTTCTTGGTTGTTTATGGTTAGTTTTTGTATAAATTAAGGATTTTTCAATTGTTCATTTTTTTCCCCTGTGCTTAAAACTCATTTAAAAAAAAAAAAAAAAGTGTTTACAGTGAGATGTTCGTAAGGCTGTAGCGTGATCTCTTGCAATGTTAGTTTTTTGTATTCAAGGTTTTTCACAGCGGTTCGTAAGGCTGTAGCATGAACTCTTGCAATGTTAGTTTTTCTCTGTTCAAGGTTTTCTCAGTGTTATTCAATGTTTTTACATTTAGTTTACTATTACACTGTGCATTCTATGGTATAATTAACTATTTTTGTGCTTAAAAATCTTTAAAAAAAATTTAATGTTGTAATGTGAATGATGTACAAAATCACTTAACCTACAAATCCACGTGTACATTGTTCGCTGAATTGGAAAGTTTTCCAACTGTATTTCAAATTTACAGAAATGGTGTATTATTTGTTAACTTTGGGTTAAACAATTGGCCAGTTAAAAGATTGCTCTTCACAGGAGCTTTATGTGAAGGTCATTGTGATGTTGGAACCTATTGCTACTATAGATCCTTCTCAAAACAGAAAAATGTAAGCACTGTACTAGATAGGCAGACAACATCAGATGAAATCAATTAAAAAATATGTGGCCAAATATACACAAAAAATCTCAAGGTAAAAGACTTGCGGCTGATAAATATGCCGGTGTGAGCAGACTAATCAATGTGTGGCTGATTGAAACTTCGCTTCACCTAGTGTAGAAAATAAAACTTTTTTGTTCAAATTTAGAGATATTAAAGCTGTTAGAGCGCTGTCAGTTCCCCTTATAATTAAAAGTATCGTGTCAGTATGTGGAACGTTTGTTGTACTTTATGATGCAAAAATATTTTGATTAAATTATTTGTTTCTTAAATTGCTCTGCTTGACATTTAGATTCCATAAATTTCTGCTAATTCTCAAAACAAAAACATCCTTTTTTCCAAGAATGTTAACTTTTTTTTGGACACTTTCAAAATATGTGATATGACTGAAAAAAGAGTGTATATTACTAGCACTTGGAAGAAAGATGAGCATTATCTTATCTAAGCTGAGAAAATTTCATTAGCTTGACGACTTGCAGGTTGCCTGCTGTGTGGATTTTGCAAAGGCTACGAATTAAACTTTCATGATTTGTCCTCACTCCCCTCATTTTCGCTAACTGTCTCTGTTAATTTGAAAGATAACCCACTGTTTCAATTCATCTTTTCCGCTGGCCATTCCCCCCCCTCCCCACCCCCTTTCTCCTTTATGTTCTGACAGAGAGTGTGGCAATTATCTGGGGCCTTTGGATGAGATGTTCCAGAGCTGCTGCTTTAACAATAAAATGTACATGTGATAGCACTTTAGTCTATTATACTTGCAATCGAGACACACAAGTGGTAATTATTAATACCGCACAGCTTTCAGGCCAGGGGAGAATAGGTGCAGGTCTGTCAAGTGCTTGTATTAAGTTTGTTTAGTCACTTCACACTGAAATTTGACCTGAGAACCTGTACACATACTACTTAGAGAGTGATGGAGAGGGGGAATAAATGGGACTAATGAAATGGTCATTTGTTTTTGACCTAGCATTTCTTGATTAGCTTACTTTCAAAATAATTGAAATGTACAGTAGGTGATTTTCTTGTAATAAATACTGTCTTGCCTTTGAAAAAGAAAGGTTGTTGGAGTTCCATCCTCATTAATAGATAAAATAATAAAAATACTTACTTTTTTTTATACTCAATAATAGGGTTCTTATACCTCATTTTACTGTTGTATTCTATTCAACTAAAGTAGGCCTTAGAATTTAAACAATACAGAAAAAACAAATTCCATAAATTCCACCAAGATCTTGTCTGACTCTTAGTGCTCTAAGTATTTAAAAGTACTATTTGCAATTAAGTAAACATGTAGCCGTGTCTTAGGAATACAGGAGTGAATGATCTCTAAATATTGAAATCATGATTTTGATTAATGACATTTTGCAATGTAGCTTTTGTATGTGTTTATACATATTTTATTGTTTTTGGTAGGCTAACTCTTGCATGCTCACTACCAGTACTGGTTTTTTTTTTTTTTTTTGGACATGCTACATACATTCATTAGCTTATTTGCTAGAAGAGCCAATTATAATTCAACAATACTGTCGTAGTCAGTAAAACTATTTCCTTTTTTTCAGATAATCATACTGACACACATGCTATCATTCTTTCTGCTCTACTGTAACTTTAATGGCATTTACTGGTATATCACCTTATGACTAAAATGTATAATTTACATATTATTATTAAAATACTTGTATCTCACCGGATTCTTCTTTTAGAGGACAAACACAGCTTACTCAGACTATGGTAAGAATAATATGGACCCTTTAGGCATCTACAGAATTGCCATGAAGCTGTTACTAGCTGTCCTTTCATTATTAGTGACCACTGCACAGTTACCCTTACATGTAATATGGTAAAACACAGTCAGAGTTTTGTTTTTTCAGTAGTTGCAGATGCATCTATGAAAATAAGAATAGACAGGAATTAATGATAGAATTGATTTGAACAAAATTCTTTGACAAATCCATCAACTTTGATGGTGGGTTTTGTCTTGGTATACATTAGACAAACTTCCATTGTTAAGAATTAAATAGAAAATGCTAGTAACTATATAAGAACATTTTGGAAGCATACAAAATTCAGTTCATTTGTTTCACAATGACTAGATTTCAGCACAGTAATAAAATTGCCATGTTCTGTTTTAGCTGCCTTCCTATTTTCAGTTTGAGCAACATTCTTCATTTATCTTAAATACTAAGGTTAATAAAATGCTTAAACTAATTTTAGCAATTGCAGAATAAACTGCTTTGGTAGGGAGCCTTAGAGACTCAGATCAGATAATGAGTAATTGCTTTTACATCAGTGTCAGGGGAAAGACTAGAACTTTTTTTTTTTTTTTTTTTTTTTTTTTTTTAATTTAACAGTTTGGGTAATTTTCAGTAATCCAGTAAATACAAATTGTAGCTTTATTATCCAGCTACATCTGTCAGAGGCATTTTTAATGGATGAGTGCATAGATTGTATGCAATAAGGACATAAATGTGAAAAATATGGGGGTTTAATTATAAGGCTGTTAAAGTTGTAAGAGGCCACATAAACAAGGCATCACTGTAATGTTTATTAATTGCTAATAATGCCTTTGGGAACACATAGCTGTACAACACACAGACTGTTATCTGTTTTGCTAGTTCTCTTAGTCTACATACTGTTTTTGTTTTCATTTACTTTTGAGCAAAGACACAAACCTCTTTATACCTTAACACTGTAAGTGGTGACTTAATATTAATAGTGCCACTGAAATGATTTCCGCACCTCAAATTAATTTGCAGTATTTGCCTAGAAATACTAGGTACATAAAAGTGGGTATGTTTAATAAAAAGTAGTCATTGTTTGTTAGTTGCATGTGTACCGTGGGTTTACCTGATTTTTTTTTTTTTTTTTTTTGTATTACTAATGTTTTGTAGGCTTAATCTCAGGTGCTCGACATTGAAGTGGAATTTTTTTATTAAGTATTAATCTCTGGTCACAAAAAGAAAAACATAGTTAATTTTTGAATGGAATAGTATACTTAAAACTTAAAGGGCAGCACAGTGGCGTACTGGTTTATGCTGCTTTCCTAACAGCCCAAGAAGACTGGGTTTGATTCCTTGAAATCTCCATGTAAATCCAAAAGTGTGTTTTCCTTTTTTTCCTCCCATATACCAAACAAATGCATAATAGATTAATTGGTGACTCATAATTGGCAAATGTCGAAAAGTGGACAGACTGTCAGTATGTCGCTGGTCCCCACATACTTAGAATCAGAAAATTTTAAATCATCATTCTGTGTAATTTTGTGTGCTTTTAGAGTATGTTGGAGGAAAACTGGAATATCCAGATTAAAACCCATGCAGAGAGAAAATGTGTAAAATCCATTCAAACTGTGACCAGTTGTGAAAATCTAATCTAGTATATTATGTGTATAAAGTAGACATGTTAACGAATGTGCTCTCATGCCATTCTTGGTTCAAAAATTTCATAGTTCAGTAAGCTCTGGATGTTTATTTCAGATTTTCTGTGTGTGCTGCAAACTAAGGAACTGCAAAACCAAGAATTAGTCTATAGAAGTATTTTCTCTTATTCATTGTAATAAATGGAGATAAATAAGACTTTAAAAAGTAAACAAAACTTGAAATGATTCATGTATCTACTCTTCTCAAGATATACATTTATTAGTGTACAGTACTGGGTTCAAAGTGGTTTATCTCTTTAAACGTGTTTTGTTTGAACTGAGCTAGTATGTGTAGTGTGTTAAAATGTTATGTTTGTGTTTCTTGGCAATTTAGAGTAGCCGTAGTTGGAAATTAAAAAGTAACCAAAAGGCATTATGGGGGGTTCTTCAATAGAGAAGTAAAGTAGAGTACCAAAAGTTAAAACAGCACCTGTCTGAACTTCTTTGTGATATTGTCATACATCACAGTATGTAATCATGTCCATGTCTAAAAAGCCAATAATATCACAGTTTACAAAACCAACAAATGACCAAAGAAAATTGTAAAAGCTTCTTATTAGTATTGATATGTTCAGCCAGTCATTTGTACAGCATATGTACAGTATGTAAGGAAATAACTTTGGTTTCAGGTGAAAGAGTATAAGGGAGACCCTCGGATATTGTATCTTTCCCATAAAAATAGAAACTAAGAAGGCATCAGAGTTCAGGTGTGGTCAGGTTGGGGAGCAAGTACTAGTACAGCACGTTGGTGCACTCACCACATGATGAAACAGATCGGGATCCTAGTTGGCAACCACCCCCAACCCCCCCCTGGCAGACACGCAATACAGTCCCACCCTGCAGAAATGACCATCTGTCTGCCGCAGCCAAGTGTTACGTGGGCATCCCCTTGGCCTGGTCCAGCTTCTCGAGTCCTCAACAGTGAGGATCCTGTAAGTCAACAGTACTCGGGGATTCTCTGAAGAGACATTACTGAACGGAGTCCAGTCTTCTTCTCCGGTCACTGGATAGTGTCCATGTCTCACAACCTTATAGCAAAACAGGAAGCACCAGGAATCTAAAGACTTGGACCTTCGTCTTTTTGCAAAGATATTGGGAACCTCATGACTCCACATGCACTCCCACTCTGTCTACTGACTTTATAAGAGGAGTCACCAGAGACATGAATGTTGCTGATGAGGTCGACATTCTCTCCATAGATGGACGCACTGCTGATGGCTGTGCCCAATTGGTCATTATCCAGGACAACTTGCAAGCCCAGACAGTCCCACTCCTCACTCAGTTTCTCGAGAGCCCCAATCAAAGCCTCCCTGGACTCCAAGAAGATCACAGCATCATCGGCAAAGTCAAGATCAGTGATTCTTTCTTCATTAACAGATGCCCCACAGCCACTGGACCCCACGACCCTGCCCAACAACCAGTCCATGTAAGCAGTGAACAGAGTAGGAGCATGAATACACCCCGATGAACACAACAATCGACTGGGAAAAACACAGAGGTTCTGCCCCCATTCTGCACAGCACTTACAGTATCAGTGTACAGGCTAGCCATGATATCAAGTAGCTTTGCGAGGATCCTGCGAAGTCTGAGGATGTTCCACAGGGCAGCTTGATCAACCAAGTTGAACACTTTACAAAAATCGACAAAGGCTGCAAAGAAACTCTGCCGATATTCACGTTTGCACTCCATGAGAACTCTGGTCAGTGAAATTAATAGATCAAGAATACGCCAGGTCTCCAAATTCGACACTTAAAAGGCAAAGGTAGGTTCTGCATTCAGAGTTTAATCTCTTGACTACAAAAGAAACATTATTATATAATTTTTTCTCTCATTTTGCATGAAAGCATGAGATTATTTTTTTTTCTCACACAGTACTACAGAACTATATGGGGTAAGTTGCATATAAAACAAAGTATCATTTTTTGAGTTGAGTATTCTTCTACTGTCTTGTAAACAACTTTGAGCTACATGTTTTTTATGAAAATATGCTATAGAAGTAAATGTTGTTGTTATTCTTGATATACCTTTTTGTGAGATGAAGGGTGTTAAGGAAAGATATTTTTAAAAAACTGAATAACTGTGCTTAGAATACTGTAGATATCTGTAGTAACAGACTGTTATGTTATATAATTTATTATTTATTTCCAAATAGTGTTTACCAAAATTTCTGTTTTGTTCAAAGAGGTATTCAGTGCATTACTCCATAGACTGCTGTTTATTAGTCCTTTTCTGTGAGAGTTTTCTTAGCAGGTACAGTATAACAAATAACGGATTTTCTCTCTGCATTCCCATCTTCACTTTATGCAATATTTTGTTTGCAAAGTGAGCTAAATTCAGAAGAGCTTTCATTTTGTTTTGCTACAGAGGTCTTTGAAGCTTTGACTGGTGATATTATTGGCTTTTGAGAAAACTGCTGTGACATAATTAAGGCACACTTGTCATATTTTCCTTTTAGAAGAATTAACACCAATATTACATAACTTAGGACTTTAAAAGCCAAAAAATGTATTTATGGATCAATAATGAAATTCTGCCATATTTCTATACAGTTGATATAGATAATATTATAAATAGATTTCTAATATGTTTTAAGATGCATTTCCTTATTACCAAATATAATCCTGTTCTAAATTATTCAGGCTATTTGGTGTCTTACAGAATAAAGTTATTTGTCCTGTAATTTAGGATTGCATTAGATGTTCATTAATTGGAATTAATGTTTTTCTATTTAATGGAAGGAAGGCCGTTGCTTAGTTTTTGCAGTGTTTGCAACCAGTGTCTACTGGGTGGTTGCTGAATGTGTGGGATGTCCCTTTTTGTTTCTGTTTGGATATATTCTGGCACATTTAATTACCCTTCCAATCTTGTCAACTTCACAGTAAGGTTAGCACCCAGCAGGACTGCTGTCGTAAATAAGATGTTGCATCTCAGCAGGCTGTTGTGACTAAAACAAAAAAAAAAAAAGAAGGAAGAAAAGAGTAAAAGTAATAAGACAAATGTGCACAGTGGAAAGTTTTTTTGCTAACAGAAAAGGCCTAAAGAAGAACTCGGTGTATTCAATATTGCTCTAGAAAAGCTATTTAGTATATGAAGGTGTACCAGCTAGTTGTATTTATGAAAGGTTAAAGACTGCTTCACTGAGTTTTGATGACACGGTTCTGTTTAGAATTTCAGATCAGCTCTTGGGAGGGAGGGAGCGAAAGATATGGAAAATGTATTAGGAAGGCCTGTAGAACTTCCTGCAGGGATGATTAATTCTTTATGGATCAGTTGAAATTTTCTTCTAGTTTATTTAAGCCTTATTGCTCAGATAAGACCCTGTTTTAGGAGAGCAGTCATGCTTGGAATTCTGAATAGGAGTCTGCTTGTAGGTAGTGTTGCATTTATTAAAAAGATTTGTTTTTGTTAAGCTAAATATTTTAATATTTTGGAAATGTAAAGTAGTTTTTTAGGAAGTGAGTTCTGGATTATCAATGATAAAAGGTTGCATTTATTGCTGGAATACTTTGTAGACCTTTTAAAGTGAATAGTTGAGAGCAAATGTTTAACTCTTGTTTAAAAAAAAAAAATCTTGGCATTTACTTTTAAGGCTGATTACTGCATCTGTTATTTCTCTTTTTTGGAAAGAGTGTTTGTTGTCTTCTTAACTTACTGCTCTGCTTTCCATTTATCTTTGTGCGTTTTACAGTATGTTTTAGTTATGCTTTCCAATGAAAAATCTGTTTCCAGTTACTTAATGACTTTTTTGGGTCAATTAGTTCAAGAGCAGAATTTTGAATATATGATATCCATTGGAGGAAAAAAATGTAAAAGAAAAACTATTCTTAATGTGCAAATAATCACAGCCATTGAAAATAAAATGAGGTTTTTTGAATGTCTAGTGCATATTAGTAGATGTATTTTGCAAATATTGTTAAGATGAACATTTCAAATTATGTTTGTATATTTTGTGGTGGCTGCTCAGTTGCAGTCCTTGGGGGCAGTTTATATATGTGGCCCTCATAACCTGGCCCACTTTACTTTCTGAAGATATGTTTGGCATCAGTTAAGGCTATATTATGCCTCTTTTAAGCCAAATACAGTATCTTGTATGTCTTTACACATTATTAAATCCTAGTTTGAAATAGTAAAATCTATCATTTAAAAAAGCAAAAGGTAAGATTTATGGGTACTGATTATGTTGTAACAGAGATTCAGTGAATCTAGGAAAACAGTTTGACTTTGGCAAACACCTCATATAAGCTCATTTTTATATGCTGTATATTTAAGACCGAGCTATGCCGTGTGGTTTGATAGTATGAAAATACTATCTAGCATGTAGTAGATAAGGGGAGTGTTAAACAAAGCATCTCATGCTGTAAAACATGGAAAATACACAAAAATTGCAACAAATTCAGAAATGAAGTATTTAACAGTTAAGCTACTCTTTTCAGCACCCATGTTATTTTGTTTGTATACATCAGCAAAACATGTAAATTACCGGCCCTACTTGAACAATCACAGCATTGTGAAAGAGTCCTGTGCATCAGTTCAGGTTCTGTTTCAGCTATAAACTTTTTAAATACAAGTGGAGGACTGCGGTTGAAAATTAAGTATACAAGAAAGAAGCAAATTTCAGTGCTGTTTCTGAGCTGTGCATGTTTTTTTAGCAAAATCACTTGTGATTGTCTAAACATCCATCCATCCATTTTCCAACCCGCTGAATCCGAACACAGGGTCACAGGGGTCTACTGGAGCCAATCCCAGCCAACACAGGGCACAAGGCAGGAAACAATCCTGGGCAGGGTGCCAACCCACCGCAGGACACACACAAACACACCCACACACCAAGCACACACTAGGGCCAATTCAGAATCGCCAATCCACCTAACCTGCATGTGTTTGGACTGTGGGAGGAAACTGGAGCGCCCGGAGGAAACCCACGCAGACATGGGGAGAACATGCAAACTCCACGCAGGGAGGACCCGGGAAGCGAACCCAGGTCTCCCAACTGCAAGGCAGCAGCGCTACCCACTGCGCCACCGTGCCGCCTTGTCTAAACATGTTAAACACAAAAAAAAAAAAACACATATGTGACAGCAGATGAGGTGAGTGGTTCCTAATCTGACTTGACACTTCCCTGCACAGGCTGCCAGTTGAGTGCTGCAGGAAGGAGCTGGTACTCAATGAACAATATATTGGATATTTACAGCAAAAATGAGTAAAAATTAGCTTAATGTTCATTTTTCAGTAGATTAGATAAACTTTATTATTCCCAAGAGGAAATTCAGATGCATATACAGTAGAAGCAGAAACATAAAAACAAGGATACAGACTCAGAGGACAAATAATGCAGCCAAGCATTCAGTCTTATCTTATATATAAACGCGTGGAAGTATGTGTGTCTGTCCAGCCTAGAAGTGAGAGGTGGAGTACGGGTAAGAGCTCCGCCTCCGAGAAAACAGAAAACTCGCTTTACCGCTAATAACACAAGCGAGGCCAGCACGTTAGCAAAGCAAATCCTCAGAAGAAAGACAAAGTCACTTAGCCACTAACATCTGCAAAACGGTATCCCTTTTACTTTTCCTCTCACCGCTAATGCAGAAGCAATGCGAGCACGTCTGCAAAACGAATGTTCCTAGGAGAAAGATGCCCAGAGTAGTTCCTTTCAATTTCCTGACATCTCTACATTTCAGGGGGGGTTTTTTTCCCTGACTATTTCAATAGTTTCTAGGACCCCAGGCTTTTCACAGCACGGGCTTACACAGCTAGTAAATAAGTAAAAATAAATGTATATTATGCAGAAATTTCAAACTGAACTTTTCGAATATATCGGGAGGAAGCATTGAATTGCCTGATTGCTGTGGTCAGAATATATCCACAGATTTGCTTCTTAGCACACATTGGTAGAGTGAACCTGGGGCTAAAAATGCTCAAAACAGCACTTCCTGGGTGGGATGGAGGGAATTTTTCATGATGGCATCCAAATTTCCATAACAGCCTCCACTGTGTCCAGGGTTTTACCCTGTGATGGAGTAGGCTTTCCTGATAAGTTTCTTCACGCATTTTGAATCTGTTGTGCTCAAGTTGCTTTCCCAGTAGACTGCAGTATAGGACAACACACTGGCTATTGTGGATTGATAGAACATTTCCAGTTGCTTGCTGCATACAGCAACAGACCTGAGTTTTCTTAGGAAGTACAGTCTGCTCTGGCCCTTCTTGTACAGCGCTACTGTGTTGTCAGACCAGTCTAGTTTGTTGTTTATGTGAAACGCTAGGTGTAACTCTGCACCAATTGCACATCCTCTCCCTGAATGGTGACTGGCTCAGAGGTTTCTTGACATGCCAAAATTCCACCACCAGCTCTTTTGTCTTGCTGATGTAGAGTTGCATGTGGCAAGTCTTCCATAACCTTCTTGAACTCGTCTCCATTATTAATGCTGCCTATGATGTTGGAATCATCTGAAAATGTCTGTAGGTCACATGCAGTGGTGTTGTACTGGAAGTTTGTTGTATAGAGGGTAAACAGGAAGGGAGACAGGATAGTTCCCTGAGGTGCACTGGTATTACACACCACTACTTTAGACACCCAGTCGCTTAGCCTCACAAACTGCTGTCTGTTAGTCAGATAGTCCATAATCCAGGAGATTGTCAGGGCATTAATTACACATTGTTTTAGGCATTTTGTGTCAAGCCAGCAGCCATACACGATGAAGACTGCTTTTTGAGTGCATGTTTACTGAGCTAGCAAAGTCAGCATTGCTTTTATTAAAAAGGTATTTTTTTAATTTTGTCTTTAAAGCCATTGAGGTAACAAAATGAAAATCAGAAATATGGTAATGTAAAAAAGAAAAAAAAATCACAGAACATTTACAAACGCTTTTAACGAAATTAACTTTTCTCATATTTGATCTAATATCAAATAAATTTTTAAAACTCACCAGTCATATGGGAGGCACTAGCTGTAGAAAATCTTTAACAAACATCTTTTTTGTAATTGTAAACATGGCTTTTTTTCTCCTCCACTTTCCTTTTGAAATCCAGCTATGCTTGTAAATACACAGGAGTTTGATGCTGGGGTGAGGAACAGAAATTTGGAAGACATTGGGAGGGTTCACCATGGAAAAAGTACAGAAAGCACTGTGTTACAGTAATGTAAATGATTTTATATTCATGTAGAGTTGTAATACATGTATAAGTTATTTCAAATTTGGTATTGTCTTTATATAATTTTCTTTTGCAGTATTATAAAAAACAGCATCTAATTGTAAATAGTTAATATCTTCAGCACATAATTGAGTTTTAGCTTGCTTTTTGACTCAGTAAAATGTGGTCCAAACATAATCAGGTTAAGAAGGATGAAGGGTAACAAAGAAGTTAGCTGTGATCAGAGGTAATGAGAGATGGGACCCACAAAACAAGATTAGTATAGGGAATGTAGAAGAATAAAGTCTAGTTCTCTTTCAGTTGAATTTAAGATATTTTACCCACAAAGATAAAAACATCTATAAAATGGTAAAAAAAAGACCTATTACAAGACAAATAGTGGAACAAGTATTCAGAAAATCTTAATAAAAAAGGTTCTAAAATTAATCACTCAAAGAGCCAATTGTCAATAGTCTCCAGGGCATTCCTTTAGTAGGACATTAATAGGAGGGCTGTAAGAAAGCAGCTCTGACTAAAAAAAAGGAAAAAAAATAAAAACTTGACTGCGGAGTTTTTCAAAATGTCACTTAGAAGATGCTATATATTTGTGATGGAAAGTCTTCTGGTCTAATGCTAACTGCTTTGTATGCTTCAATGCAAAAAATGTTACACACTAGCTAAGTTGCATTATGTCCTTTGTACTCTGCTATTAAAAGCTTCAAGTACCTAGGACTGTGAATTTCATCTGAACATTTATCAAAAAGAATGGATCACAAAATCCCTGGATACAAATCTACAAAAACATTTACTTCTGTAGCACATTTTTTCTCAAAAGTGCTTTACATGGTATCAAAGAAATAGTGAATTGTTTAAAAAATTAAATTTATGCAACAATAATGAATAAGTAATAAAAATAAATCAATACTAGTTTACACAACGTATATGTAATTAGAGCAAAGTACAGTCCTTGTATATAATATTTTGTTCTAAGTCTCTAAAGATAAGAAAATATATACCCTTGTACTTGCAAATGGAAACTGAGGAAGCAGTTTACATATCAACATTTAGGGGCTATATTACGAAGAAAGTGGAATGTTTCAACAACATTTATTTGTATAGCATGTTTTCATACAAAAGTGCTATAAAGTATTCAGTTTCAGTCTGTCACAACATAACATTCTCAATCTGCTCAAACCAGTTTGGTTTTTCGTTGGGCCAATGCACTGGCCACAAGTTTATTGTAGGGTGGGCACATTTAAACTCGTACAAGGTCATTTAAGAATGACTGATTAAACTATAAAGTGCTTGCATTTGAGATGTAAAATGAAAACTGGATTACATGGTAGGGGTAGAGAGTATGTGAATCTTGTAGGCTTTAGTACTTCTAAGATCAACCAGTTGCAACTCTGTCATAGAATATATTTTGAGGTGACTCGGTGCTGAAAATCAAACCCGGGTCTTCCACCAGCTATATTTATGATTAAAGGTCTGGTTTTGGCATTGTTTATAATGTGATGCTACTATTTTGTTGTATCTCTTTCTTCTTTGCAAAGTATATCAATATGTAAACCATGAGTATAGATTTTGATGTCTGATTTGTTTTTGCTTGTAAACTTCGAACCTTAAATTTTACCTCCCAATGTAGACGCGATGAAGTTGTAGTAAAATATTGTATCAGACTTACCAGCAAATGAGATGTTTATCTGAGATGACAAATAGGGTTTAATCAACAGAAAATTCGTATGCAAGAAGAAAATGTACAATTAAATTTGGTCAGGTCAGGTAGAAGATGATTTAGATGAGAAGTTTTGTGAAATGGAAATTACTAGTCACCCTGAAAAACATTCCTCACGCTGCTCAAATGCACTAAATTCAAAAGATTGTATAATTAGATATACACTATGCATGACCTTAAAGGTGAATTCAAAGTAGTGCATGAACAAGAATCTTTATCATTATGCTGCCCTATACTGTATACTTATTTGAAAATACATTTTATTAATATAATTAATTTTAACTGTAAAATAATTATTGTCATTGTAGAGCTTACACACTGTCCTCATGGTTGCCTGGGATCTGCTTCCACAATCTGAAAGACATACATATTAGTTTTATTGATTTTTTTATTAGTCTGGTAGGGGTGTATCCCTGAGTAGGCAGAGTGATGGACAGGTACTCTGTCCAGTGAAACTTCCTGAGATGTTTGTGGTAGTGAGAGGATAGGGTGTGCCAGCACCTTACTGATACAAAAAACAATATTAAATTAAAGATTGACAATAATGCAGGTAAAAACAGACAATAACTTTATATAATGTTAACGTTTACCCCCCCGGGTGGAATTGAAAAGTCGCATAGTTTGGGGGAGGAACGATCTCCTCAGTCTGTCAGTGGAGCAGGACAGTGACAGCAGTCAGTCGCTGAAGCTGCTCCTCTGTCTAGAGATGACACTGTTTAGTGGATGCAGTGGATTTTCAATAATTGATAGGAGTCTGCTGAGCGCCCGTCGCTCTGCCACAGATGTCAAACTGTCTAGTTCCATGCCAACAATAGAGCCTGCCTTCCTCACCAGTTTGTCCAGGCGTGAGGCGTCTTTCTTCTTAATGCTGCCTCCCCAGCACACCACTGCGTAGAAGAAGGCACTCGCCACAGCTGTCTGATAGAACATCTGCAGCATCTTATTGCAGATGTTGAAGGACGCCAGCCTTCTAAGGAAGTATAACCGGCTCTGTCCTTTCTTACACAGAGCATCAGCATTGGCAGTCCAGTCTAATTTATCATCCAGCTGCACTCCCAGGTATTTATAGGTCTGCACCATCTGCACACAGTCACCTCTGATGATCATGGGGTCCATGAGGGGTCTGGGCCTCCTAAAATCCACCACCAGCTCCTTGGTTTTGCTGGTGTTCAGGTGTAGGTGGTTTGAGTCGCACCATTTAACAAGTCATTGATTAAGTCCGTATACTCCTCCTCCTGCCCACTCCTGATGCAGCCCACAATAGCAGTGTCATCAGCGAACTTTTGCATGTGGCAGGACTCCGAGTTATATTGGAAGTCCAATGTATATAGGCTGAACAGGATCGGAGAAAATACAGTCCCCTGCGGCGCTCCTGCGTTGCTGACCACAATGTCAGACCTGTAGTTCCCGAGACGCACATATTGAGGTCTGTCTGTAAGATAGTCCACGATCCATGCCACCAGGTATGAATCTACTCCCATCTCTGTCAGCTTGTCCCTAAGGAGCAGAGGTTGGATTGTGTTGAAGGCGCTAGAGAAGTCTAGAAACATAATTCTTACAGCACCACTGCCTCTGTCCAAGTAAGAGAGGGATCGATGTAGCATATAGATGATGGCATCCTCCGCTCCCACCTTCTCCTGATATGCAAACTGCAGAGGGTCGAGGGCGTGTTGAACCTGTGGCCTCAGGTGGTGAAGCAGCAGCCTCTCCATGGTCTTCATCACATGTGATGTCAGAGCAACAGGCCGGAAGTCATTCAGCTCACTAGGATGTGATACCTTTGGGACTGAGGTAATGCAAGATGTTTTCCAAAGCCTCGGGACTCTCCCCTGTTCCAGGCTCAGGTTGAAGATGCGCTGTAGAGGATCCCCCAGCTCCGATGCACAGACCTTCAGCAGTCCTCGCGATACTCCATCTGGACCTGCTGCTTTGCTGGCACGAAGTCTCCTCAGCTCTCTGCTCACTTGCGCTGTTGTAATTATGGGTGGGGATGTCTCTCATATGCTGGTATCAGCAGAAGGATGTGTGGAGGGTGCAGTACTCCGAGGTGAGAGTGAGATTGGGTTAGGGTGGTCAAACCTGTTAAAGAAGTTGTTCATTTGGTTTGCTCTCTTCACGTCTCTCTCGATGGTGGTACCCCGCTTTGAGCTGCAGCCAGTGATGATCTTCATCCCATCCCACACTTCCTTCATGCTGTTATTCTGCAACTTCTGCTCCAGCTTTCTCCTGTACTGCTCCTTCGCCGCCCTGAGCTGGACTCGGAGTTCCTTCTGCACGCGTTTGAGCTCATGCTGATCACCGTCTTTAAAAGCCCTTTTCTTCTGGTTCAAAAGGCCCTTGATGTCACTTGTAATCCATGGCTTGTTAGTATAGCAGCGTACACGTCTTACTGGAAATACAATGTCCATACAGAAGTTGATGTAGTCAGTAGTGCAGTCAACAACTTCCTCAATGTTCTCACTATGTGATCCCTGCAGGATATCCCCGTCTGTTGTTCCAAAACATTCTCTCAGAGCATTCTCAGCCTCCGGTGTCCACTTCCTGAATGATCGTGTGGTTGCAGGTAGGACCCTCACTTTTGGTTTGTAGTGAGGCTGAAGCAGAACCAGGTTATGATCTGCTTTCCCAAGCGCAGGCAGCGGGGTGGCGCTGTATGCGTCTTTAACGTTTGCATACAGTAAATCAATAGTCCACATACTGGGAAAAGGCAGGTAATGTTTTGTCCAGCGTCACATGGTTAAAGTCTCCAGCAATTAGCACAAGCGCCTCAGGGTGCTGCGTTTGTAACTTAGCAACAGCAGAATGGATGATGTCACTCGCTGTCTCCACGTCCGCTCGAGGAGGGATGTACACAATGACAACAATGACGTGTCCAAACTCCCTGGGCAAGTAATAGGGACGCAAACTTACGGCCAACAGTTTGATGTCCCTGCAGCAAGTGGAGACTTTGACGTTAACATGTCCAGAGTTACACCACCGTGTATTAACATAGACAGCGAGTCCTCCTCCTTTGTGCTTCCCACAGGTACTTGCATCTCTGTCCGCTCTAACTGTGCTAAACCCGGGTAGCTCCACGTTAGCATCTGGGATGGTGGTAGTTAGCCACGTTTCGCAAAAGCACAACAGACTGCATTCTCTGTAGGTTCTGACATTTTTCACCAGCGCAGCCAGTTTGTCGATCTTATTTGAGATTGAGTTCACATTCCCCAGAATCACAGAAGGCACCGAAGGCTTAAAACACCACTTTCTCGCAAGCCGCTTCATTTTTAGCTTAGTGGCAGCTCTGCTGCCACGATACCGCCTTCTTACCTCGTTGGGTAAATAGGGAACCACACTGACACTGGCATTTGTTCTCAGCGCGCGAAGTGGAGTATTTGAATAGACGAGTCTCGGCGTGTAAAAATCCATGCCCACGTTGTAAAAGTAAGCGTGTCCAGTGAACAAATCCACATAAAATAAAGTGATAGGAGTGATCAATAAATAAAAATAGAAAAATAAAAGTAGAAAAGTACACATACACATACAGTCATACACAGAGCTGCTGAAAAGGCTGCCACTCTCGGCGGTGCCGGAACTAACCATGTTCTTGAGCTAGAGATGAAAGGTGATATTTATATCCAGTACACTATGTTATGTCCTTTTTCAATGCACAGTATTACAAACCATGTGTTATTCACTGTTTATTAAAATGTACATTAAAAAGTAGAACAAGAACAGGCCATTCACAGCCTATTCTGTCAGGCCTGGTCATCTAATTTCTCCAAATTAACCCTCTGTCTTTTGAGATGAAGGTATATGTGGCATTGTAGACATCCTTAAATTGTATGATTACTTGTATCACATTATTTTTGTTAAGTTGCAGTTAAAGGGTGACTCTTGAAATCACAAGCTCACAAGATTAATTTTTCCCCTTCTATGTGACTATATACTGTAGGCTGATCCAGAATCATAAAGCTTTTGGTTTTCCAGAAACAACATTGAAGTTCTTGCTCCAGAACTGTTGTTCATCCTTTAACTAATCAGCTTTATAGGAATGACGTAGTACTCACATTCAAATGTTTTCACATTTTTAAATAATGTATTAACAAAGTGATTTCCTCAGAAAATTAAATAATGAGACAATTTTTCTAATTTTCTCTTTTTTCTGATATTCTATGTGCTTCAGCTCTTACTTAGGACACTTTAACACTGCTCAGGTCATTGCTGCATATAGCAACCCATGCAGTGTATTTGTGTATCATTGTTGACTATATTAATTTAACATATAACCATGCTTTTTTAGAAATATGTATATATTTCTAATGTTTCATTGAAAGCATCAGTATCAGAAGAAACTTGCTATAAATATTGTATTCATCATTTTTTTCCCTCATTTTGTAGAGAGGTTTAGTATTGGTAAGAGTGCCATTTTTTTCTCCCACATCCAAAAGATGCTAGGTTTCTAGGTTAAGTACATGACAGGTTAATTGATGTTTCTCAGTTAATCCTATTTCGAGTAACTATGGCTGTACTGTATATGTATGATTTGTGTCCAGTCTAAAGCTCAGGGCTTCCACGATAGGCCCACACCCAATTGACCCTAACCTGTTTTAAAATGGTTTGATTTTCGATGGAGTGATAAATGGTTAGATGGGTGAACTGGTAGATTTGTAAAAATGTATGTGCACGACTTGTATTTTATTTGTAAGCCTAGCATGTTCTGATCAAGCAAGTACATATCAATGACCGTATGACAAAGTTATAAGCTTTCATAAATTGCTGCTCACTGAAACAGATTTGTTGTTTAATAATGTGAACTCTAATTTGAAGTGTTTGAATCAAGAATCACATGCTCTGTAAACTGGGGGAAGGGGTATTATTATAGATGTCAGTCACAGATTAGTTCATTAGGTTACATCCTATGAAACTCTCCATCCATCCATTTTCCAACCTGCTGAATCCGAACACAGGGTCACGGGGGTCTGCTGGAGCCAAATCCAGCCAACACAGGGCACAAGGTAGGAACCAATCCCGGGCAGGGTGCCAACCCACCGCAGGACCCTATGAAACTATTTAAAGATATTTATATATATATAATATTATATGTATATTATGGTTGAAATAGTTTACTGTCAAATAAATGCAAAGAGTACGCGACACGTGTTTTGCCCTCATTCTGGGCTCATCAGGCGTACACACTCCACTGCACTCCCTCTCGGGAATCGAACCTCGGACGTCAGCGCCAGAGGCGATGCCCCTAACGTTGCGCCACGGCGTGTGGTTCGTTTATTTGACAGTATGTAGATCGGGGTAAAATTATATATACACAAAAAGAAGTGGAGGTTAGTGTTAAAAGTATACAAAAGTTCGGGCACTTTTGCTAATCACATTTCATTTTTATATTAAACTAGCTGAAATACCCAGCATTGCCCAGGAGAAAAATAAAGTTTTTTTATAATTGTTTGAGAAAAATATATTTAAAAAAAAACACAACAAATAAATGAACAAACAATGAAGATTCACTAATGTATTTGTCTTGCGGTCTTGTATGTATGTTATCATCTAGTTGTCGCTCGAACCAGCCATCTCAATTTAATTTCATAAGCAACAGGGGTGTGGTGGTGCTCAAACATAAAGAATGCTGACAGTCACTTCTAGTTCGCCCTCTGATGGTCCTTCCGAGTGTCTACTTGATGATAACATGCATACATGATCGCAAGATCACCCCTCACCCTAACCAGAAGGGGGTGGGTTAGGGTTGATTTCACCCTACAGTATTTTAAGTCGACCAATGAGAAACATGTGTACCAAGTGTCATGAAAATCGCTCCAGCCGTTTGGACGTGATACTGGAACATATACATACATACATACATACACACATTGACTTTTTTATTTCTTTATATATATATATATATATATATATATATATATATATATATATATAGAGATAGATAGATACAGTGGTGTGAAAAACTATTTGCCCCCTTCCTGATTTCTTATTCTTTTGCATGTTTGTCACACAAAATGTTTCTGATCATCAAACACATTTAACCATTAGTCAAATATAACACAAGTAAACACAAAATGCAGTTTTTAAATGATGGTGTTTATTATTTAGGAAGAAAAAAAATCCAAACCTACATGGCCCTGTGTGAAAAAGTAATTGCCCCCTTGTTAAAAAATAACCTAACTGTGGTGTATCACACCTGAGTTCAATTTCCGTAGCCACCCCCAGGCCTGATTACTGCCACACCTGTTTCAATCAAGAAATCACTTAACTAGGAGCTGCCTGACACAGAGAAGTAGACCAAAAGCACCTCAAAAGCTAGACATCATGCCAAGATCCAAAGAAATTCAGGAACAAATGAGAACAGAAGTAATTGAGATCTATCAGTCTGGTAAAGGTTATGAAGCCATTTCTAAAGCTTTGGGACTCCAGCGAACCACAGTGAGAGCCATTATCCACAAATGGCAAAAACATGGAACAGTGGTGAACCTTCCCAGGAGTGGCCGGCCGACCAAAATTACCCCAAGAGCGCAGAGACGACTCATCCGAGAGGTCACAAAAGACCCCAGGACAACGTCTAAAGAACTGCAGGCCTCACTTGCCTCAATTAAGGTCAGTGTTCACGACTCCACCATAAGAAAGAGACTGGGCAAAAACGGCCTGCATGGCAGATTTCCAAGACGCAAACCACTGTTAAGCAAAAAGAACATTAGGGCTCGTCTCAATTTTGCTAAGAAACATCTCAATGATTGCCAAGACTTTTGGGAAAATACCTTGTGGACTGATGAGTCAAAAGCTGAACTTTTTGGAAGGCAAATGTCCCGTTACATCTGGCGTAAAAGGAACACAGCATTTCAGAAAAAGAACATCATACCAACAGTAAAATATGGTGGTGGTAGTGTGATGGTCTGGGGTTGTTTTGCTGCTTCAGGACCTGGAAGGCTTGCTGTGATAGATGGAACCATGAATTCTACTGTCTACCAAAAAATCCTGAAGGAGAATGTCCTGCCATCTGTTCGTCAACTCAAGCTGAAGCGATCTTGGGTGCTGCAACAGGACAATGACCCAAAACACACCAGCAAATCCACCTCTGAATGGCTGAAGAAAAACAAAATGAAGACTTTGGAGTGGCCCAGTCAAAGTCCTGACCTGAATCCAATTGAGATGCTATGGGATGACCTTAAAAAGGCGGTTCATGCTAGAAAACCCTCAAATAAAGCTGAATTACAACAATTTTGCAAAGATGAGTGGGCCAAAATTCCTCCAGAGCGCTGTAAAAGACTCACTGCAAGTTATCACAAACGCTTGATTGCAGTTATTGCTGCTAAGGGTGGCCCAACCAGTTATTAGGTTCAGGGGGCAATTACTTTTTCACACAGGGCCATGTAGGTTTGGATTTTTTTTTCTCCCTAAATAATAAAAACCACCATTTACAAACTGCATTTTGTGTTTACTTGTGTTATATTTGACTAATGGTTAAATGTGTTTGATGATCAGAAACATTTTGTGTGACAAACATGCAAAAGAATAAGAAATCAGGAAGGGGGCAAATAGTTTTTCACACCACTGTATATATATATATATATAGATATAGATTAAGAATAGCATCATTTAAAATTTTTTACCATTTTTTGAGATTGTTTATAGCCAATTTTTGAAACAATTTTTAATTTTTATTAAGCATAGTTGTACTTATGAGTCCAGTATTTCATATGGCAGTTACTGATTAGGTATCGATAAAGGAAATGTAAAAGAAATACAAGGCATACTTTTGAAGTATAAAAAGAGAAACGTCATCCAGTATATACAAAAGTAAATATGGTTAAATCTTCATTTCAATTCTGCGTTCTTGAAGCAAGCATTCCATAGGAAACATGACAACCATTTCCACCTAAGTGAGGATTTTAAAATTAAAGTAGCTGTAAGCTTAACTGGAAGCCATTGATATGGTTTAAATTAATTATTGAGTGGTGATTACAGGATTCAAACACCTCAACTATAAAGTACTGCAATAATCAATCTTTTTAAGCCAAATGAACTAGCTCCTCAAGATCCTGAAACTTAAAAAGCCATGTTAAAATTCAAACATTTCTAAGCTTGAAAAAGAAGATTTTAAAAAGTGACGAAACTATATATGGTGAATGAAGGTTTAATCTATCTCAAATATAATGCCCATATTTTAGAGGGATTTTCCATTTTTTTAAGTTAATGGTTTTGTAACTTATTACTATTTACAGAATAAACTAAAGGAACTAGTGTTTTCTCTAAACTTAAACAAAGATAATTAATATTAATTCACTATTTTCTTTAATAAACCAGCTAATTATGTATTTGTTTATTTAGAATGTCATCAGCATGCAAAAGAAAGTTAATATAGCAGAATATTGCATAAATGACATCTCCTATTTGAAATACAGTGTGTGTGTGTGTGTGTGTATATATATATATATATGTATATATACAGTGGTGTGAAAAACTATTTGCCCCCTTCCTGATTTCTTATTCTTTTGCATGTTTGTCACACAAAATGTTTCTGATCATCAAACACATTTAACCATTAGTCAAATATAACACAAGTAAACACAAAATGCAGTTTGTAAATGGTGGTTTTTATTATTTAGGGAGAAAAAAAAATCCAAACCTACATGGCTCTGTGTGAAAAAGTAATTGCCCCCTGAACCTAATAACTGGTTGGGCCACCCTTAGCAGCAATAACTGCAATCAAGCGTTTGCGATAACTTGCAATGAGTCTTTCACAGCGCTCTGGAGGAATTTTGGCCCACTCATCTTTGCAAAATTGTTGTAATTCAGCTTTATTTGAGGGTTTTCTAGCATAAACCGCCTTTTTAAGGTCATGCCATAGCATCTCAATTGGATTCAGGTCAGGACTTTGACTAGGCCACTCCAAAGTCTTCATTTTGTTTTTCTTCAGCCATTCAGAGGTGGATTTGCTGGTGTGTTTTGGGTCATTGTCCTGTTGCAGCACCCAAGATCGCTTCAGCTTGAGTTGACGAACAGATGGCCGGACATTCTCCTTCAGGATTTTTTGGTAGACAGTAGAATTCATGGTTCCATCTATCACAGCAAGCCTTCCAGGTCCTGAAGCAGCAAAACAACCCCAGACCATCACACTACCACCACCATATTTTACTGTTGGTATGATGTTCTTTTTCTGAAATGCTGTGTTCCTTTTACGCCAGATGTAACGGGACATTTGCCTTCCAAAAAGTTCAACTTTTGACTCATCAGTCCACAAGGTATTTTCCCAAAAGTCTTGGCAATCATTGAGATGTTTCTTAGCAAAATTGAGACGAGCCCTAATGTTCTTTTTGCTTAACAGTGGTTTGCGTCTTGGAAATCTGCCATGCAGGCCGTTTTTGCCCAGTCTCTTTCTTATGGTGGAGTCGTGAACACTGACCTTAATTGAGGCAAATGAGGCCTGCAGTTCTTTAGACGTTGTCCTGGGGTCTTTTGTGTCCTCTCGGATGAGTCGTCTCTGCGCTCTTGGGGTAATTTTGGTCAGCCGGCCACTCCTGGGAAGGTTCACCACTGTTCCATGTTTTTGCCATTTGTGGATAATGGCTCTCACTGTGGTTCGCTGGAGTCCCAAAGCTTTAGAAATGGCTTTATAACCTTTACCAGACTGATAGATCTCAATTACTTCTGTTCTCATTTGTTCCTGAATTTCTTTGGATCTTGGCATGATGTCTAGCTTTTGAGGTGCTTTTGGTCTACTTCTCTGTGTCAGGCAGCTCCTATTTAAGTGATTTCTTGATTGAAACAGGTGTGGCAGTAATCAGGCCTGGGGGTGGCTACGGAAATTGAACTCAGGTGTGATACACCACAGTTAGGTTATTTTTTAACAAGGGGGCAATTACTTTTTCACACAGGGCCATGTAGGTTTGGATTTTTTTTTCTCCCTAAATAATAAAAACCACCATTTAAAAACTGCATTTTGTGTTTACTTGTGTTATATTTGACTAATGGTTAAATGTGTTTGATGATCAGAAACATTTTGTGTGACAAACATGCAAAAGAATAAGAAATCAGGAAGGGGGCAAATAGTTTTTCACACCACTGTATATGAGAAAGAAAATTGATCCTCGTGCTGAACCTACAGAGATACCATGTCTAAGTGCAGAGAGGAATTAGGGAATACTATGTTTAATCTTCTGCATATATTAAAAATATAAAGAAACCAGCAGAGTGCTGTGCCTGATAGACCAACTAAAGTCTCAAGCCTCTTAATAAGGTATGATTTGTGGTATCAAAGGCAGCACTTAAGTCTAAAAGCAATAATGACTTTGGCATATCCTGCAGATTAGAACATTATTTGAGGGGTGTAGGTTTGTCCATGTCTCTTTCATGTATGTGTAGGAGTTATTTGACAGGTCATTTTTAGTTTAATTTTCCAAGGTAAGAGATATTTTACACTTTTGTTATTTACATGTCCGGTAATTTGTTCCGATGTTTGTTCTTTCCCTAATACATATTCAGCATTATTATTTACAATTGTATTGTTTAGGTAGTATTAGCATATTAGTCCTTTTAAGTGTAGGTATTTGTCTTAGCTGGGTGTTAATTCCTCACTGAAAGTCAGAAAGGCAGTCTTTTTAGGCTACTTTTTGGTGTTGAAAGGCTGCCATATGCTGAAAGTCTCTGTGTCAAGCTGTATAAAATACATTTATTTTTTTCAGTTTTAAGAGTGAAGTGTAGCAACAAACTATTGTGAAAAGGAAACTGTTACTGTATATAACACTTTCAAGTGACCGCTTCTATAAGGTAGCAGTGTATGAAAGGCTATGTATATTATAACTATATGAGAATGAGCAGTAAGTTTACCATTGTACTCACGGGCCACTTGGATTTCCCCTCATATTCCTACAGAATTTATGACCATTGCAAAGAAAACTCCAATAGTTTTCCTCCAACACAGGAACACTTGAACTTTAGTGTTACACGTCGGAATAAATGCCATAAGCCATCACCCATTTAAAATACTTGAAACAGTTTTTCATTGCTTCTGTGCAATGTCAGTAAGAGGTCTGCAGATGCAAATGTCACTGTTTTGGGATCTTTGCTTACTTAACTGAGACATTCAGTAGACTTTTTACTCTGAATCAAAGCATCTAAGGTGGACAGCTGGGCCACTTTCTGGGAAACTGTTTATTAGATAATTAACCAGGAAGTAATATTTTGCAAACAATTTTATTACTGAAAGAAAGCTACATTATCTAATAGTAATTGAAACCTGTCTTGGCACAGAAGGATAAGCTGTACTTTTTGAATTGGCGCCCCTCAGTATTCTTTTTTTTTAAGGTTTGATAAGGAAGAAAAGGTTGGGGATTAACAGTTAACCCGGTTTAGTTATAAGGACTTAATTTTTGGTGATTTCCCTTCCTTTGATTATGTTGCCATCATCATTAAAGGTAAGCCAGCTGTTCATTGTTATAGCTGTCATGTTCTTAAGTAGTGTTTAGTGTCTTGTTTATTCATACATTTTTAGATTGATCATCTATCCTAATTGCTCTGAATGGATTATATATGGAGATTTAATTTTAATGTACCTAATGGTAATGATTTAAGGAGACTGTGGTCTGTCTTGAACTCTTACTCTTGTGGAACCTATGTATAGCCATGATCATCTGTATAACAAACATTCTTATAAAAGTAACTTCTATCAAAGTAAAAACACAATTTAACAATACCCATGTCCACAATAAGAACAAACACAGGTTCCTATTGTGTTTTTCATCATTCAGAGCCTAACTCTTGGAGTAAATTATATGATCTTGAACTTAGTTGAAATCGTTCTGTATATTCCCAGCACTGTTGTACCCTCAGAAATAGTACACATCTTTCCAAACTGGCCATTAGAAGAAGGAGGTGGTGGGAGGAAAAATCTATTAAAAATTGTTTCAGGGCATTAGCTTTGCCCCATGTTCCCTTTCAGCAGGTGGGCTCTAGATCACCAAGGAGTTAAAGTTTCCTGAATGATAAGAAGAGAACATTCAAATCTGGTGACAAAGAAACTCTGAAGGGTGTACCTGAGTGAAGGAAGGGAAGCTTACAGAGCTAAATTAGGACAAAAAATGAAAACAGAATCCGAATAAGATGAAAGAGGTTGGAGAGGACTGGGCATAATTACTGGACTGCAGCATTCTAGGGCTCAGTTGCTAGAAGGCAACATGGACAAAGCTAGTGCCCTCAAACCATTTTATTTGATTTTTTTTTATCCCACTACCTCCTCCTTCCAGTGGTTCATTCTCCCAACACCATCTCAGCTGCATAAATAACTCTCAGTAAGTACTATTTAACTCCTGTCACTTTGACTGGTATGACCATGAAACCTTCTCTCATTATGGGGCTGTTGATAACTGATGAGGCTACACACAGGAAAAGCACAGAGCTGGAGGGAAGTTAGGTCTAGAATACTAACCTCTGCTATCTGTTCAGGCTGTCACTACAGTAAGTCTCCAAAAAATGCTGCAGCTGTAGAATGCATTCTGTATTGTACTAGTTTCAAAGAAGTCTGGCACCTCTTCACCTGTTTGCTACAGGTAAGTGGCTCTTATGTCTCACATCATGAAGAACTTCAAGAGGCCAGTCCTGAACTATGAGTCCTCTTGTAAAAGACCATTTGAGCCCACTGCTACATTGCCTATCTGTCAAAGATTGGAGTTAAAAATGCAATTATCTTTCTGCTCCACAGGACTTATTCCAGTCTGGACAAAGCTGACAGTACTCTGAGGATTATGTTGTTTGATTTGATCAATACAATCCAGCAGAGATGTGAACTTGAGTCAAATGTGGTGGCTGATATTGTCTGTTATATCTATATTTTTGCGCTTCTGTAAAAGCTAAATTTCCCTTTGGGACAAATAACTGTATGTCTGCCTATGCATCTGTCTATTTAGTCATCCACACTGCACTCTTGATTATTTAATTTCAGCATTAAAAAAAAAAAAAAAAAGACATTTCCAATTACATATTTGACAGCATTGAACTCCTCATTAGAATCAGGAATTTTTCCAAATGTGGTAAAACGTGCTATTGCTAAACCTCTGCTTAAGAAAAGTAATACAAATTTCGCAGTTCTACACAATTTACAGTAAACCTACTTACAAACTATCTTTTTAAAATAAGAGTACCATTCTGGTTTTAGTGCTTATCATTTACCTGACACTGCTTAAGTTAAAGTAATGTATAAGTTAATTAGTTTTGATACATATTATTTATCCGTACATATTGTTCTGGTACAGTATTGTTCACCACACAAAACAATGTGGTGGGGGCGCTGGCACTGCCTTAAGCTCTTGTCAGTTATGCTGTATATAACTACAAGTTCTTCCCATGGCTAAAATGAAAACATAGGGTGAATTTCCATAGCCACATAAATGACACACACAAACCTTACATGTCAGTTGTTTGTGCTGGATGATCTTGATGTTCTTAACCTGAACGGGTGTCTAGCGTCACAGAGTGATCGAATATGTATTTTGTAAACTTAACAAATAAAAAACAAAATTGTGCTCATCAGCTATAGTGAAAATAATCAGTAATTTCAGGATGCATTAAGAAGCACCTCTGGGAGGCTTTTCTGCCCACTACTTTCAGGCAATTCAATGTTTCCTCCCGATGCACTTGTTAAGTTCATTTTGAAATATCTTCAAAATATAGATTTGTTTTATTTATTTATTGATTGATTGATTGAGTGATTAGCTGTATTTGTTCTGCGAGTCTGCATTCTTGTTTTTTATGTTTCTGCTGCTATATGCATCTGAATTTCTCCATGGGACTATAGTATTTTAGGGTGTTGTACCGTGTTAGTCATTATGATGTTAATATTTCAACCCTTTTGTATGTTGCCTCGAAAGCTTGCATATTGTAATCTTTTTAGTTAGCCAATAAAAGGTGTCATTTTGCTTGACTTTTCACTACATCCATGGGACTATTAAAGTTTATCTGATCTTATCTGAAAAAAGTGTTTAACTTTATAAATAAAGCCACCAATAAAGACTTTAGTTGGTGTTGCTGGTTTAGAGCTAAACCTCAGGTCCTGTATTACCCAAGTTACTCATTCCAATAAGGAAACCTAGCAGAATTAGATCTGTTTTGTCATTGTAAGATGCTGAGAAGCTGAAACATGCTTTCATTCATAGTTAACTAGATTACTGTAATTGTCAAATAGTGCCATGAACAGGGCACTGTACCTGAGTATATAACACCAACTGTAGCTACTCTTCATCAGCTTCTACTGTCTTTTAAAATTGCTTTTAGAATACTCTTAAATTGTATATAGGCCTCTTAACCACCTTGTACATTTTTATATTTTGGAGTGCCTGACTATTTGTATCCCAAACAGTTCACTCCAATTCATTCATTTCATTCAAGTGCTAATTCTGTGTTTTCAACAACAAAGATGCTGTTTTAAAGAAAGTAATAGAAAAATATTCAAGTGTTATAACATGTTTTTGTAAAAAAGCAGCAGCTTCAATTATAACTTCAAATGTCAAAGGTGTTTTTTTTTATATATAAATATATCACAAACAGATATTTCATTACCAAATAATATATAGCTATTTAAACTAGTTAAAAATATTCGTACAGCTGTTGGTAATGTAAAGATTGCTCGAACTCCATTAGATCTCTTTAAATATTTTGGAATATGTTACTCTCTGATACAATTATTACCAGTCAAACATGGATTTTATCTTGAAATCTTTGGATATGTTCCTTCCTTAAAGTGATTGTCATGAAAGTAGTCTAAAAATCTCAGATACTGGTCAATTATTACTCAGGGTCATAGAGTGATTCAGGAGTGAGAATTGAGCTTGAGGTAATTATCATTAATAAATAAATTACAAAAAAAAAGAAAATCCCATTCATTCTTGCAGACGTTCTTAAACTCCATTCGATTGGATGGGAAGTACCTGTAAATTTCCATCTTCAGGTCTGTCCACAGATGTTTGTCTGGTCTTTGGCTGGACCATTTAAGGACACTCAGACAGGGACTCGTTCTGAAGCCACTCCAGTCTTGTCTTGACTGTGTGCTTTGAGTCATTGGCATGCTGAAAGGTGAACCATACCATTCATTTACCTCCTCATGTCTCTGACTTTGCATGCATGTTATCAGGTTTTCTCTTGGTTAGGTTCATTCACATAAAATAAAATAATTAAATCATAATACAATACAATAGAATGACTAAATATTGCACTTAGGTATAATGCACATATGAATTGAGTGCAACAATTGAAATAGATAAAAGTATAACTTGCAAAGAATGCAAACATATACTTATAGTGCAAGAGTGGATGTTATATTGGTCATTGTCAATCATTTTAAGTGTTTAGTAGTATTCTGTTCTCGTATGGCTCTGGGCTAGAAACTACTCTTAAATCTGTTTGTCTGTGATTGGATGGACCTGAACCGCCTACCAGATGGCAGCAACTCAAGCAGGTGATGTTCAGGGTGGGAAGGGTCTTTCATGTTGTTGGCTGCTCCACTGAAGCCGCGAGAGCCAAAGAGTTCCTCCAAAGAGGGCAGTGTGCAGCCAATAATTTTCTGGGCAGAGATTATGATCCTCTGAAGGGCTGTCCTGTCTGCCAATGAGCTGTTGGCATACCACGTGCAAATGCAGTGTGACAGCACACACTCAATAGAGCAGCAGTAAAAGGACACCAGCAGCTTCTCCTTCAGGTTGTTTTTTCTGAGGATGCTCGGGAAGTAGAGTCTCTGCTGTGCCTTCTTGACTGCCACTGTGGTGTTTATGGACCAGGAGAGATCTTCTGCAATGTGTATACCCAGAAACTTGAAGACAGGAATTCTTTCCCCACAATATGCATTGATATATATTGAGTTGTGGTTTGTGTTATGCATCTGGAAGTCTATTACAAGTTCTTTTGTTTTTGTAGAATTCAGAACAAGGATATTCTCAATACACCATGCGGTCAGTTTTTGGACTTCATCCCTATAGTCCGTCTTATCTACCCTGAAATGAGTGTTGATCCATGGTGATTGGGAGGGTAGCTTTAATGTGTCATAGAGTCACTTGTTTAAAGCACTTCATAATAACTGGAGTGAATGCCACTGGATGGTAGTCATTGAGACTGTTGATGACAGGTTTTTTTGGCAGCAGAATGATCGTGGTAGACTTCAGGCAAGATTAAATGATGGACTTAGACAGGGAGAGATTGAAAATATTTGTGAAGACCCCAGAGAGTTGAGTGATTTACAATCAATTCAGTTTGCCACGGTGGGCACCAGTCAAGTTGTAGACAAATCTCAAGGATAATTAAAGCAAACAGGATACACTTGACCACTGCTTGGAGTGCTGAAGCAAAGGGTTCAAATAATTATACAAATGAAAGGTTTCAGATTTAGATTTTTAATAAGTTTGCAAACCTTTCTTAAAACATGTTTTCAGTTTGTCATTATGGGTTACTGAGTTTACGGTACTTAGTAACAGTACATAAAAGGTATTTTCAAACCATATTAACTGCAGTTTTTCTTTATCTTAAATTATTGGAAAAAAGGTAAATACTGATTAAAATTGCATTTTATATTTTCCTTTAGAAATAAATGGAAAGAGGGCTTATTTTCATCAGAAAAAGAGCATTTTGCTTAGAAGTGTGTTGCAAACTACTGTAACACCATGGGCTCTTCTTTGTTTACTGTTTTAAATGCTAGCTGACAAAGAATTGATGACCTGTGTGAGAATGAATCCTATCTTTATCAAAAGTATGTGATATTTATTCACTTAAGTACATTTATGTTTATTTATTTGGCTGACACTTTTATCCAAAGCAACTTTCAATATTTGAAATACAATTGGTTACATTTCTTTTTTGTTTTTTCCAGTTGTAGCACTGTTAGCTTTTGATATTTTGTAAACATTTCTTGTACAGTGCCTATAAGGTATTCACTTATTTTATTTCTACATTTAGAACATTAGAATAATCTAGACGAGAACTAAACATTCAAGAAAACAAATCTCACCAGTTTATCCACTTAATTCTCCCAAAATATCATCAAGTCGAGTTTTGAAAGTCTCTAAAGTCCTACTGTCTACCACAGTACTTAGTAACTTAGTCCATGTGTCTGTTCTCTGTGTGAAGAAAAACGTCCTAATGTTGGTGAGAATTTTATGCTTTACAAGTTTCCAACCGTTTTCTTTTATTCTTGCTGAACTTATTTTAAAGTACAGGTAAGTTTTGATCCACTGTAGACTTCTTTGTCTGTAGTAAACAATGTTAAATCACTTTGATTCGAAATTAAGTACCACAATCAATTTAAATAGGTCTTGAAATTATTTTGAAATGAATACATCTTATTTTTAGTATGTTTAGTAAATAGTTAAGATTTTATATCCCTGTCTGATGTCAGTACTCCTCTGCTGCTTTACTGTATGTGTGCATTCACTGTAAAGGCTGTGAATAAACTAGAACCATTGTATTATAAATAGAATCAATTCTGAAAGTAATTTGAAGTGGATAATAAAGCACAAAGGACAAAGCATAAATAATAAGGTCATAATAAAAATAGTTCATGCATACACCTGAATATTTAAAAGAAATACCAAAGGGCTGAGATAGGTAAGAGTGAAAGAAATCCTACACTATCACCATCTAATCCAGAAAAATAAGTTTGAAGAAGGTAGAAAAGTACCATTGTGGCATCTTTTGAACATTTTAGCATGGTTAGCCATTGTATTAAAAGGAAAATCCGCCTTTAGAATGTCCTCACAGTTAACCTAGTGTACGAAAAAAGTAACCCATTAACTGACATGTAATCCTAGTTTTATGGAGAACAGAGTTATTACAGTAACCCTGAATGGGCTGCTTAGTAAATATGCTTGCATCTTCCCTTGCATCTTGCGAATTAACAAATAGTCTGTTCATGATTTTTTGGGACTATATATTAAGGTGCAGCTGGGTTTTCAGGAATATCTAATTTGGAAGCATGAGGGTTGCTACTGTTCTGATTAGAGATGATGATGTCTTTTAGGGTTCATCAAACTGTTATCTCCAGCATGCACTAAAAAAGTTCACACCTGAATGGGATGTATTGGAACTACAACCACTGTCTTCAAACCTGAAGTCATAGTCCTGTTCCTGTAAAAAGTGGCTTGGTCTCTGCAGATATGGTGATGGTGGCTCTCAAGTAGAGGAGCTGAAGTACCTCTTGGACTTGTTTATAGGGTGATTTTCAAAGTGATTTTCACTTTAACTAAACTATAGGTACAGCAGGTATTTTGTGGATATTGTGCCAGAGAGTGATGGTTAAGCCTTCAGGCAAAGCTTTGGATTTATTGGTTACTGTGCAACCCCATCTTTCACATTGGGTAGTGAGATAGAAAATGAGATTGGAAGTACGAGCATCTGAAAAGTTTGCTTCTCAGGTTTTGCTGGCTTTGTTTTCCATGACAGGTTAATTGCTCAGAGATATGGGAGAACCTCACCATAGAGCCATTTCTTTGCACAATCAAGGAGAAACCGTTTTGGTGGTTTAGGTGTGTGTACAGGATGTCACCAGGGCCCCTCCCACAGGTCAGACATAAGTAGATTTCACTTTTTGGCTCACTTGGGAGTGTTTTGGAAGTTTCATAGGAGAAACCGGTGGTCAGCTAAACCTGTTATCCCTGTGACTATCACAACAATAAACATAATGAAAGTGACATGAAGTATTTAAAATTCATGCATCATAATCTGGGTGTTATTCAATATTTAGTTAAATTCATTGTGCCTGTGCTGGTTTAAAGCATATTGATGAGGTTTGAGGAAATTAGTTCATGCAAGTGGAATGTATGAAAACATTTGCATGTTATTACACTAGAAACCAAGAACAGGAATAACTCAGTGTTTATTTTTCAATATGTGAGATTACAGTGCTGACATTTTTCAAAGTGCATTCTTTTGTTATTACTTGAGGTAGAAATAGTACGTAAAATACTTCTTACTGTATCCTTTATTTCTTTAGTTCTCTTTGTGTTGGGTCTTATTATAAATATACCAGGGTGTGGTTTCTTTTAAGGTTAGTTTTATAGATATTTTCTGTATTGTAATTATTAAGTCTGTATTTGGGTCAGTGATATCACAATCCTTAAATAGATTAATTTTGTAGTGCAAATTTTTCATTATTTTTAGTAGAAGTGGAAGTTAGAACTGCATTTATTTGAGTTGGCACTGCTGAAGAATGCCCCCTAACCCTCCCCTGTCTTTCACATACTGCCTTTTTTGTGACCGGATCAGTACGATTCCTCCTATCGTTGTCCCCTTTAGTTGTTCCACCTGTTTTCAGTGTAATGAAGAGAAAAGCAATGTTCTGTAATTAAGGATCTCTTTTAGCTGAGGGAAAGAACAAATAGGGATGTTTATTCCCTCTGATGCTTTTTTGGTGGGTGTGGGGTTTGGGTGGGTGGAGGATTTGTGAGTGGTTGGGGGGAGGATTGTAGGTGGAGATATTAAGTCAGGGCTGTTTGTTGAATATCCTGTTAAGGACTGTTACCATTCTAATTAATCAAGTTAGAAATTACAGCTGTCGTCGTCTCACCCAATTCTCATTATCAATTTTCTGCTCTTTTGAGACAAAGCAAATATAAATTTTGTGTTCTTTTTTTTGTCATCTGTTCTTTGACTCTGGCAACTCAGGAAATAACAATGTAGCACAAAAGCCCAGTATTTACCTAGTTGTAATGTAGGTTGCCATGGTGTTTTGCAAATTATTGCAATTATGTTCACCATGCGGGTCGCCCTTGGTAACTGGCGAAAAAAAAAGTGTTAATCCTGTTTTGAACAAAAGGTCAAATTGCTGAATAGAAAGTCTTGATTAACTAGAAGATGTACAAAGTGGAATTATTTCCTACCATTCAGAGTGAGTTCTTGATCAGGTTTAGGCAGAGGGGTGAATAAGTACATCTGTTGATTACTGAAGTACAAAGAAGTGAAAAGATGTTGTCTTGAGTCTTTCATGTAGCCTTAATGGTGGCTTTTTTGTGAAATTTACCCATTTTAGACATGTGAAAGAGGCAGCTGGATTTAAGTTGGATAGATGGAGGGTTTCTTTTTCTACCCTTTTTTGATTTTTTGCAAAGGATTTGTTGTGTAGTGAAGTTCTTGACAGTGTGTGAAATTTAATAATACTATTAATAAATGCTTCACATACGGAGGATATTTTCCAAAACTCTTATGCTTTTGATGTTGAAAATATGATTGGCTCTCATATTTTAATTAAAAAAGAAAGAAAGATGCAAATGCTGTTTGTATGGCACAGGTTATGAGAGCTGTATCATCTTGTAGTTTGATAATTGTGCTTTGCCAGCTATGCCATTTAGCCGGGTTCAACTAGTGTTTCAAAGGATATGGTATCCTACATACATTTGCCACTATGTCATACTGTTGCCTGGCAGCAAGTACATCCAGCTGAAGAAACTTATAAATTCTGTATAATAACTTCAGATTTGTTTCAGATTTTTTTTTTTCTTCTGCAAATAACGAATGAAAATCTGAATATGACATGTTGCTGTTTATTTTAGTTAAATTAGATGTGTAATAGTTCTGTTTTTGTTATATATTTGTTAAATGCAGTAAAAATGATTCAGAAGATTTCAGTTATGTTAAGACTGCAGTTAGCAAAATATTAAATAACGTTTAAAAATATTGAAACTTTGTTTAGGAACAGCCATAACTGTATTTTTAAATGTTAAAACTAACATTTCTAATGGACTAAATCGTAACACTAATCAGTAAATAAGCAGTGGTTTACAGAGAAATTTCATGCAGCTATAGGCCTGAGTCCTACCTGGTGCTGTTGTCAGCTGAGTAAGTAAAGGTTCAAATAATGATTAAATTTGGTCTTTTACATACACTTGGTAAAGATTCTTGGTCAATGTCTCTTTATATTTATTAATCTTTTTTTGGAAGGTTAGTCTATTGAAATGTATTTTGTTATCTGCTATGATGATGATGATGATGTTGTTCTGATTTTTATGGCTAAAGACCAATTTATATATCCTTGATCCTTGCAACAGGACTTTGATAATAATAAAATAATACAGATGAAGGAATCAATATAGTAGAGTATGAGGACAAAATTTTTTTTGTTTATTATATATAGACATCATAATCTCCGTATCGGTACTGTTGTATATAGTTTGACATCTGTGGAAATACAGAAGCTAAGATAGGGAGAATGCATAAAAATATTATACTCAATGGCTTTTGAGGAGCTATTTTGATTAGTAATGTATTATTTTATACAGTAGCTGATTATTGTGGTCTCAAAGACCTTTAATCATATTAGCTAAAGGAGGCTCAAATTGTTTGATACAAGGCATTGGCATATTTTTTCCAGGTCAGTACTATTTCCACACTTAAAATCCAAGTAGAATTGTTGAAAAGTTTAAAAAAAAAGTATTTACAGTAAGTATAATTCCAGTTTTCATTACAAGCAAGGCAGTATATTTTTGTAAACATGTTATATCAAAGTTTAATGCATATTCATAGGTAACTTGTAAATATTGAGTAGAATATACAAATCAGCACTGGTTGTACAAAAGTAGTACCAGTCGCTCCCATGGCCTTTAAATCATACAGGGACGAATTAGATTTACCATTAGTCTATTCTGTGTGCCTGTGGAATGTGGAAAGAAACTGCATGTGCAAAGGAAGAACATGCAGACTGATGTCATTTAAACTGATGACTGTGAAGTTGTGATGTGCAAGCAATAAACACTGTGAAAATTGGCATAATTGTCCAAGAAAAACATATAGCATGATTTAATTATGAATCCATACTACATATCATATTGATTACAGTTTTAAAAAGTCAGCAGTTACATTATAAAACTTTTTTACAGCCAAAATTAAAATTACAGTAAGGAATTTACACCGTCGTAGTAGCTTTAACTAGCTGATATTTACAACATTCTGTTTCAGAATGTCTTTTCTTGCTTGTTCTTTCAAGTAATTTATTTCTAAAGAGACTAATATAGCATTAATTTGCTTATTTCATAGCACCTTAACACATTTTAGTTTTTCTTGAAATGTAACAATCCATTCACTCCCTGACAGATTAGCTGAAGATGTTAATTTGAAGAAAAAAGAAGTGAAAATTAATGTTTTCTTGGTAGTTTGAAGTGGTGCGTTGCAGTGCATTACATTGACTCGTTTCCTGTATCATACCATGTTATTATATACTTGATATTTAGGAATTTGTTTCTCTAGGTACTCTGATTTTTTCCACCTACATCCTTATAATGTGCCTATTAGGTGATTGGCGATTGTCCAAAGCTGGTTTGTGCCTTGCACCTAAAGCTCCTCTAGCTCACCACAACCATAAGCTGGAATGGTACGTTTGGAAAATGGGTTAATTAGTAAAGTACTGATGTATTGTATTTTTGTTGTCTGTTTCTTAGGATTGTTATATATAGTTCTTGTTAATCCATTATGTTATTTTATGATGTCAATATTAACTGTTAATTTACTGGGGCAATAATAAAATGAAGAGACATAATGTTCCTGATCTTCTGATTCTGAGGCAAAGGATCTGCTCTGGTATATGGAAGGTTGCTGGTTCAGATCCTGTTACTTCCATAACGGATCCTACTTCGTTGGGTGCTGGAGCAAGGACCTTAACATGAAACTTGCTCCAGGGATGCTGTACAATAGCTGACCCTTTGCTCTAACCTCTGGAGGTCATGCGAAAAAGTCAATTTCCCTTAGGGGATTGATAAAGTGCCTCTAATCAAAATCAAAATATTGTTTCTTTTTAGGACAGTCTTGCAAAAGGAATTTAAATGAAAACACAATGTTTTTAGATGAGTATGTGAACTGACTGGTGTTTTTTCCAGCAATTTTCACTTGAAAAGATGTCTTTTTCAAGCTGGGTAAGTATATACTCTGTTAGCAGCTAGGAGATCCTATTTTTGCCCTTGATGTCAGAGTCATGTATGAAACACTTGCTCTCTTACTTAATTTGTACCATTTCCCTTAAGTGATTATGGGTCAGTGTCTGAAGCTTTTATAACAGAGCCATTTCCAGATTATTGGAGGGCCACTGAATGTTGTACGTGATTACAGGAAGGTAAATATGGGTAAATTATGAACTCTCTTTAAAGGCTTAAAGAGAATGCTTTAATTCTGGATATTATTAATGTACAGTGTATTTTTTTCTTCAGCTTAAACAAGAATGTAGACTTATATGATAGCTATTATACTATACATATTCATGAAGGAGCTGTGTATAAAACAAATACTGTAAGAGAGTTACCCTGAATTGAAATAGCCTTCATTTTAATATAAAATTAAACACCTTTAGTCGCAAAAAGAAAATTGTGGAATATTTACTATCATCTATAAATTTTATTTTAGAGAATTTTTTACATCTTATGTACATCACAGTATCTGCAAAATTTTAAAACTACAAACATTAGTCGTAATTTTTGACCTTAAATGAAACAATATATTTACTGCTAATATTCTTATAGGTAACAGATATTAAATAGCCATGCTTTGATCAGTTGAAACAATGAATGTGACAATTTGATCCACTTAAAAAAAAAAAAAAAAAAAAATAATAGGACTTTTAGCCCATATCTGCTTAAGTTTTTCACCAGTGTTATTACATTAAAAAAGTGGACCTAGTACATGTTCTAGGTACTGCTACATGAGCTTGATGGTTGCTACCTAAACATATTGAAAAGAAGGCTTTTTTTTTATTTGTTCATTCATTTATTTATTTTTGGATGGGTTTTTCACAATGTAAATAAAATGAAGCAGCTTCCATTTACTTAAATGGGATCAAAGCCCATTAGCATAGAAAAAATGTTTAAAACAGAAACTATATTAAAAGTGTAAAAGCAAAATGCCTTAAAAGTGTACTGAGATCTAAAACACTTATTCATAACACAAAATCAACAATTGTGTATCCAAAATTCATAATTTAAAAGGTCATAATGAATGAATGACAGATGGGGGAAAAATCTGGATGGCAGTTATGTATTGATTCTCAACAGCAGTAAATACCAACAATATCTTGGTTTTTTAGCCTTTTCGCAGCTTAACTTTGAATTAGTTAATTTAACATAGCAGTATAGGCATGTTAAAAAAATGAATTGCAGCTCTGACCCTCATAAAACCCAGCTGTCTTTTTAAATGTTTTAATCTGTACATTGATTTTTATATTTACAATTTGTGACAGTGCTGTTTGTTTCATTGACTACTTCATCTTTCAGAGCTTCTATTCAGAGTTTGTAGAGCAGGAGGTTATTGTCATTCTTCATTACTTTTTTTGCTAGAAATATGTTCCCAAACTGAAGCCAAATGTATTTTCTGCAGAATAATTTAGCAAGGGTGGTGACAATAAACCCTATACTTCAGTCTATATAGATATGTGTAGTTACACCCTGAACGGCATGGTATTGGCCAAGCAATCATTTAAAAATCTTTCACTGTATCATACAGGTGAACTATGCCACACACAAACAATACCTCGTTTTCAAGCAATGGTTATCAACTTAACACTCCTAGTAATCAGATTGTTACAATATTTATGGTTGACTTTTATTCTGGTATGAAATAATATGTGTGGTGTTTCATACATTGTCACAAAAGATGTTTGAAAAAATTATAGTAATTATTCTGTATAAGGAATACCCAAGTATAATGCTTCAGTCAAAAAGTCCCGACAAATAGATTTCAACCAAAGCAATAAACCCCTCCCACTGACTGAGCAAAACACAAGCTATAGGCTGAAAAAAGGAAACAGCATTACACCGATTTTCTGATTTTTCATGTGGTCTTAAATATTACTTCACAAAACAACAGCAAATATCTACAAGTGGTACAACAGTATGTACAGTAGATTCTCCTAATCAAAATGAGTCCAAGCACATCATTGTACGATAAATCAGTCATGAGATATCCTCCAAATAAGAAGAGTTGCAAAGCCACCTTTGTCAAGTACTACCTCACATTTCCGGGTCCTTAGCTCTGACTTAATAGGTCACACACTTATAAACTTTATATCATTGGTTGGTAGCAACTGTGGTGTCTCCAACAATACATAGATGTCCATATATAGATATAATGAGACATAGCTGAGGGTGTGCGTACTGAAAAAATACATTAGAAACAGGAGGAAACAATGTAAATAGTTTTATGTAAATGTGTAGGTGGGGTATGGGGGTACTTGGGTGTAAAGGTGTAATAGGAGATGTGGCTCAGAGTTTTTATACTGTATGATTCACTGTTTCATGTACAATAAAATTGTTCTGAACCTTGATCCCCGTTTGGAGAGATTTTGTATGGGAAGGAGGACCCATGTTGCCAAATGCTGTAACTATTTATTTCTTTGAGTTATCAACTTAAACCTTTAGACAGGTACAGTTGACATTTCTTGGAATGCCCTAGCATTACTTGTACATGAGAGATACTGTATCAAACAACAAATATGTGAAAGTATTATTGTGAGTGCCTGGTTTTTTCCTAGCTTAGCAGCAATTTCTAAGTAAAGGAATGTTTAACTTTGACACAAACACCAATTCTATCACATTTGAAAAGTTATCTGTCAGGTTTTAGTGAAAAATTGACTGCCCTGCCTTTATTTTTTAAATAGTAAGGCTTTATTTCGGATTAAACTACCTCAGGTGAAGACTGCTGAAAAATGCCCCCAGGGTGTAAGGGTTATGTCTGTAAATTTTTTGAGGACTAACAGCCTTCCTTGCCCTTTGATACTTCCTTCCTGAATTTGCTCTGCTTGGAATTCTTATTGTACCTTTCCTGCACCACTGATATACAGTATATGGTTCTAAATGTTAACTGAGATACACACCAGTGATATTTTCATAATGTAAACGAGAACTAGAATTAAAAATAATTGTTTTTCGTTTTACAAGAATGAGAATTGAAATTAAGGCAGACAGAGAAACTAAAACTAAATAAAAATTAGTGATATGTGAATGAACTAGATAGACAGATAGAGAGATAGATACTTTATTAATCTCAAGGGGAAATTCACATACTCCAGCAGCACCTTACTGATACAAAAAACAATATTAAATTAAAGATTGATAATAATGCAGGTAAAAAACAGACAATATCTTTGTATAATGTTAATGTTTACCCACCTGGGTGGAATTGAAGAGTTGCATAGTTTGGGGGAGGAACAATCTTCTCAGTCTATCAGTGGAGCAGGACAGTGACAGCAGTCTGTCGCTGAAGCTGCTCTTCTGTCTGGAGATGACACTGTTTAGTGGATTTTCCATAATTGATAAGAGCCTGCTGAGTGCCCGTCGCTCTGCCACAGATGTCAAACTGTCCAGCTCCATGCCAACTAAAACGAGAACGAAAATTGAGTAAACGAAAATTAGCAATAGCATTTTCATTCAATCCGGTTCAGTGGTGCAGAAAGGGTTGTTTGTAGGTCACCCTAAGCCTTCAGTTACGTTGCACTGTTTACTATGCGGTGATCTGTACCTTGGGCTTACTATAGTCACGTGGTGAAACTTCCATAAAGCACCGTTTTTTGTTTGTTGAGTACATTTGGTTCGTAAGGTTGAAGCAGTACGCACGTGTGGTTGACAATAGCGAGTTTTGCACAGATGTTTGCGGGTAGAAAGCGAGAAAATAATGTGTAGAAATACTTTAATTACAGCGCAGATGACAATGAAAGAAAATGTAGCGTGCGAGAAGAAGAAGAAGAGTCTGAGTTTCAGTGCAGGGCCAGCTGGATCAGTACTTAGTGGAAGTGCAGTACTTCTCTGGCACTTCATGCAGGGAGATGCGGTCTTACCTGTCATCATGAAAAGTAAAACAACTAATAATCATAACAAAATATATTTGTCCATTGGTCTGTGCTATAAATTTGTTTTCTGTTTGATTCTAATAATTTTGATAATTTTAGTCAAAATTGCTGAATTTGCACATTTCCTGATCAAATTTAGGGGAGGAACACGCGGTGCGGCAGCAACAAGATGAGCCGAGCCTCCTTTCAGACTGCGCTGTCCCTCACACGCTGGGTTGATGCATGCATTTGGCGTGTGCATGTTGCTGTCTCTCTGTATGTTGCCAATGTATTTTTTTTACACCCTGACTTTCCACAGTCTGGCTAATATCTTTAATGAATGTGTGTGACATATTTAGTCTTGGTGATCGGACATAAAACCGTAGCGAAAATGCACAAGGTGAGGAAGACTGTACCGTGGCGCACTGATGTGAGCCCAACAGGTGCTCATTGCTGCTGTTCTTCTACGCAGAGGTTCTAGATGCCAATAAGTTAGCAATATCAGAAAGTCAAGTGCATTCCAGTTGTCTATATATTTTTATTTTTGGTTCCGACTGACTGCCAAAATGGGAGATTAAGACTTTTAAAACTTAAGGAAATTAAGTAGGACTTTTACAAGAAAGTGACAGAGATTTTTGTGTAGAAGGATAGGCACATGGACTTCATTTACAAATAAAGATAAGACCATAAACATTTTCCAGTTTTATAAAAAAAAAAAAAAAAAATGGGATCAGACTTAGAAAAAAACAATCCAATATTTAAAAACTACATTTGCCCTTAAATAAAATGTATTCTTTTGTTTTTCTTGTTATCCTTTTGTAGAATTTTCTGTAGAAAAATTGATTAACGCATCAGAATTAAGTTTTTAAAAACGACTAAATATTTCAACTAAGGTCAAAATTGAAATTTGTTGGGTTTTTTTTTTTGTACACCACACTCTACTTTCATTTGTATTGAATGAGTATGAATTATGAAATTGCAACCGCAAAGTTAGAACACATGGAGGGTGGAGAGCAAATGCTCCGCTCTCTCTCGCCACTATAAATGTAACGTTCTTTCTTAGCCAAATATGTACCTTACCTATGAATGTGTAAAGAATGCTGATGAGATATGTATCATAACCAGTAGTCATTGTGCATGCTGCCAACTGAATGGTGAATGAGCTACTCTTTTGGGTTTGTATATTTGTAAATCCCACTCTGAAGTAGTCAGTGCTTCACCAGCCATGAACCTCACCGCATGTCAGTGCTTCAGTACTGGCAGCAGAAATCGTCAACGTACCGTCTGCTGGCGCCAGTGGCCGAGGACCTTGTCTGTGAACCTGCATTACAGGCGCACGTGAAGTGAATATTTTCACTGTGTGGCTGTCTGTGCAACGGATGTCACTGCAACATGAACAAATCTCTCGAAATGCATGCTTGTTTAAAGCTTAACAGCAACATGCTTACACAGACTGGTTTCTTGGGTTGAAACATTTGATCTTGCTGACTGTACTCATTAGGCCACTTATTCTGTTAGATCATTGATAGTCAAGCTGTGTTTAATGGCATTATGAACTGTGAGTATATTTTATTGACTGAAACATAACTTGCATTGAAATATATGTAAGCCAACATTTGTGGTCTTGCAACAGAAAAAAAAATAAAATTATATTAATATTATGTAAAAAAGCCAGAACTAAATAAAATAAAAACTAAAATTTTAAACACAGAACTAAATAAAAATAAAAATGGTGACTCCACTGAAAACTAGAACGAAATAAAAATTAAAATTAATTTTATAAAATAAAATAAAAACTAAAACTACAATTAATATCAGAACTGAAATATTGCTGATACACACCTGGCGAAAGTTGTACTTTAAACATTGAATTCTCAAGCCCACTTAATTCAGTTCAAGTTTAAATTTATCAGTTTGTTGTTTTCATGTTATGGTGTACACTGCAGAATGACAGGCAGTTCTGGTTTGTACAGCTTTGAGCAGATGTACTACTACAGAAAACAATTGCATTGTACTCGCAATTGCTTTGAAGCGTGCTACGTCTGGTGATTCCTTCTTATCTTTGAGAGTTGCCATATGAAAAGAAGGCAGCAAGCTTGTCATCCATTGGCATGAAATGATTCTGACCCTGTACTGAATGAAAGCAGAGTTAGAATATGGATGATTGTTGCATTCTATCATAGTAAACAGATATGACGACAGGTTAGTACTATTTTGGAAAGAACAAATTTATTATTTACGAATGTGTAATTTGGTAATGAATGTTCAAATTTTCAGAATCTGTTTTTCTTAAAAATTTAAGTGACCTAATTTTACTATGCTAAAATGTTTGTTTGAAATAGATATGGTTTGGTTTGTATTGTGCATATGACATTTGTGGATGGGGCATGTTTAAAAATTGCCAAGTTTATACATTTCCATTCAAGAATTTATTAGTTAGAACTGAGAATAAAATTGCTCTTCATTGACCCTCTAATGGTAAATACCACTATACACGAAAGGACACATATGTTACTTGGTGCAGATATATAAATCATTTTATGCTATTATAATATAATCAATTAGAGTATTGTAGAAAACTTGCAACAGTTCACATTTTCCATGTTACAAATGTCAGTCTAAAAAATTTGTAAATTACACTTAATCACTCTGAATATCATTATAAAATTATTGCTTCAAGTATGTCTTAATGGTCATTCTGATTTCAACGCTTAAATTATGTGTAGTGTAATGGACGGCCGGCTACATATTCCGGCCCTCACCCCCAGGCCGCCAGGAGGAGCTCTCCCGACAGCATGGACGTGCCCCGAATTCCAGCAGGGCCTCATTGACTTTGTAGTTTTTATGCACAGCCCTGCTGGATACCTTGGGGACCACCTGGAGTCGCTGTAGGGAAGCTCGTGGACTCTTATGTGCCCTATAACCTGGAAGTACGTCCTGGTCACATGAACAGGAGAAATGACGTACTTCCAGGTTGAAGAAAAGGACTTTTACCCTGACCCAGAAGTAATAAGGACTTGTGGACTGTTGGGCAGGAACACCTCCGGGTCAGGGGGTATAAAAGGACTCTGGGAAAGCCCAGACACTGAGCTGAGCTGGGAGGTTGGGTGGCGAAGTGTCTGGGAGAGGAGGATTGGTATTTGTGATTGGTTGGTTGATTATATGAATAGTGTTGAGTGGAGGGTGCTTTGTGCACGTTATTATAATACAATAAATAATAATTGTACTTTTACCTGGTGTTTGGAGTGGTACCTGAGGGTTCAAGAGGTCGATAAACGCCTCTAATGCTGCAGTAGACTTTCTAAAAAGGATTACTATCAAACATATGTTGCTTCTTCAAACAATTAAATTGCTCCCATTTAACAAACATGTTTTAAGTATGATACTTTTAGTCATTTTTATGTTAAATAATGTTTTTTTATTTTTAAAAAGCATGATGTCTTACAAAGCCACTAACATTTCACTGAAAGGTACTTTATATCAAATAAATATACATACTAGAAAATTTATACAGTACAAAAAGTTCAGCAGAATTAGTACATGAAAAAGATAAAGGCAATAAAATGCAAGAAATTCGTTATCTACAAGATGTTGATCTTTCTCTACTTCCAGTTTTATTTTATGAAATTTTCCGCTTCTTACTCAAATGGATTTTCATGAAAAAAGTGGGCATCATAGTGGATTGAACTTGTTTTGGACATGAAACTGAAAAGTCTTATATTTCTGTAGCATTAAAATAAACAAACATTTTTCAATACAAGTAAATGAATCAAAACATGTAAAATATGATGGTAATGCTTTTTCTTGTGAAGTGCTCTTTGTCTAATTTTCACCAATGAGCACAGCATTTCTCTTTATATGAACACTGATGTTTATCAAATTAAGAAAATTTAAGTGATGTACAGCTGTTAATAAAAGACAGGGATTACAAGTAGTTAAAAAAACTCGTTGTTTATTGTGCTACTATTGTGGTTATCCTGGAACTTCTCCTGGATCATTCTCTGCAAATGATTGTTCTCTCACTGCTTGAAACATTTCTCATTATCAAGATTCATATTTTACTAGTGCAAAATTCTCTTGTACTCTCACTCATTTTGCTAAAAAGTTACCTTATATTCAAGTATGGGCTTTATAAATAACATACATATGTACTTTATATGTCACAGGAAGGTAAACAGTGAGAACAGCCCACAAAAAAATGAAAAGCATGTATATTAAAGTAGTAATATCTGGCAGAATACAACAGCATCAGTATGATAATTATAGTTAATAAAATTTAAAATAACTCAAGAAAGACAAATCTAATACAACAAATATGGGGGGTGGGTGCTGCACCAACAATTAAAAAATATTTAGCCATCTTGAAAAAAGCTAGCCACACAGAGGAAAAATATGAAATTACTAAGGATTACTGTTAAGTTTGTATTGTCATTAGTTAAATGAAGAGGCTTCTGTTTCTTCAACCATAGTGGTTATTGTTTGTTTTACGAGGAAATATTGCCAGCCTGACACTCAACCCTGCTCCTTTCACGTCCTGCCTTGAGACCAGCAATAAAAGAGATTGAGATTGAGCTGCTGCATCAAAACTGAAAATGGACACACAGACTTCTTCAAGATCACAACTGCGGTCAGAAAAGGCTGCATCCTATCCCCACTCTTTTTCATTGCTGCCCTGGACTATGTCAGGCGACAAGGAAGGGTGCTCATTGGAGCTGGTATACATTGGACTGATCAACATTGCGACCTGGACTTTGCTTACGTCATTGCCTTGCTCAAAGATGATGAGTTGAAACTGCAGGAAGTAACAATCGACCTCAACCAAAAAGACACCAAAATCCGCCTCAAGATCAGTACCGATAAGTCAAAGTTCATGAACATGCATGCTGTGGCCCAAAAGAAGGGAGTGATGAATGGATCGAAGAGGTTGGAGGATACAGAGATTCAGCTACTTGTGTAGATCGATCAGCAAAGATGGAGACATGGAAGCAGATGCCACATCAGGAAGGCAGCAGCAGTCTTCCAGAGGATAAACAAGATTTGGTCCTTGCATCCATTTCCTTGAAGATCAAGTTTCACCTGCTTATGTCTTTTGTGATTACTACAGCCATTTATGTCAGTGAAACCTGGAAGGCATCAGCAAGTATCAACAAGAAACTTGACATCTTCCAGCAGAAGTGCCTTCTGAATTCTCAAGATCCAATACTATGATAACATCAATCACAAAGAGGTTCTACAAAGAAGAAGTAGCTTGTGCAAAGTCCACCTCACCATCACCCACATAAGACTCTGACTGGCCAGCTACATCCTTCGAATGGTGAACCATTGGATCCCAAAGCCGGCAATGACAAGGGTACCTCACCAACCAAAAGGAAGTCCGCAGCACAGGACCTGAAGTTGCTGAACACCAGTTGGGACAAAACTGAGACCTTTACCAAATACCAGAAACATTGGAGACTGCTTGTTGCCCGATATGTTATGTAGCATGGGAGGACTGAAGTCTAAGTAAGTTTGTTTTTTTGATAACTATTAAAAAGAAGATTGTTTAATGACTTTGTTTATGATGCTTGAGTTATTACATTATGTTTAATTGTATCTTGATGTTTTCCACATGTGTTACAAAGCATTAATCTGTACATTCCTCCATTTTACTTTCTCTTTAAGCATGTCACTTTGCCCATACAGAAATTTTTTTTGGTAAACAGCTTTGTTTTAAAGTGTCACATTCATTTGAATTCTGCAGTTTTCAACAGCTTCTTTTTATGTTACTATGCATTAGCTATAAGCACTTAATGCTTTACAGATGTACCTTGAGCAAAAAGTAAAAACAGTAACAATAATAATAAATAAAAAAATTTTAAAAAGTACATATCATATAAACATACAGTATATGTAGAACCCAGAATATTTCAGGTATGCATGAATATATTTGAATATGTACATAGTTTTAACTTAAGGTAAATTTAATAGCCAGTTCTTAGAAAATAACTTTTGCAAGAATTTGGACAAAAGAAATAGTCATTTGTTCAATTTAATTACAATTGTCAAATGATTTGGTTTTAATAATTGATTTCCTGTAATGCTGTTGTGCTGGCCTGTTCTTTGTAAAGTTTTAAGGAGATCGTGGGTTGTGGAGGGGAATGGATTTCTCCACTCACGTCTTTGTGTGCTACTGGGTAAAGTTGTGTGTTAAAGTACAAAAGTTTGGGATCGTCAGTGAGGAAGAGACTCTTGTTGCATGGTAAATTGGCAATTTTGTGTAGTAATTTGTGAGAAGACGTATTGACAGAGAGGTGTGTTGGTTAGGTGGTTAGCAGTGGGATGTAATGGGTGGCTGCAGTCTTCATAGCACTAAAGTGATGACTTCAGGTATGGGACATTAGTGTGAAAGATGAGGAAAGGTGAATTGTGGCAAATTTCAGGGTGACTGTCATTATTTCCACCTAAGAACCATTTGATTCATTATTAAGGTCAATTTCATCTCTGTAGTGGTGTTCAAGTGGGATGAGTTGGGAAAATGGGGGAGGGGTGACAGCCTGATTTGGATCAGTTCAAATTTGTATAGTAACACTGTGAATTAGAAAAAATTTAATTATGGTTTTTCCTTTTAGGCATCTCTGTCAAGAAAGGCATAACAGTAATAAAGTACATCATGTGAAAGTCTAGAGCATGATGCAGTAGTTGGTAAATTCATGTAGTTGGTTTGTGGATCAAGGTGCAACATTACCATCATTTTATCTAGAGAAAATGTAGCACTCTACCACCTGGTCATATAAATGGCAGAAAGAAGAACCAATTCTGCCAGTCTGATAAAAAGCATATGGTAAATTATTTGTGAGTGCTGCTTGATCTTCATCTTTAGAATTTTGTCGAGAGAACTGTTATCAAAGCTTTAATATTAATGGAAATGGAAATCTGTTGAACAAAGAAAGGGAACATTGCTAGTGTCATTTACAAATGAATTAAACTTCTTGACTAATGTAAGTTGTCAGTGATAGTTATATATAGAACTATTAGAAAATCCAGGTAAGAATCAGAATATGATTAGGGATGTCATGCGAACTGATATTTCAGTACTAATTTGATACAAAAGTTGTAGAAACATAACAGTATTGGCTTTATACGGTCTGTGGTAGTGATAAAGTCCATACTGAACTCATGCGAGACTGCTAGTAGACGAATTACTTCAGAAGGCACAATAACACATGAGAAAAACATGAATAAACGCACACACACACACATGCAGTAAATATCACCACATCAACACGTGTTGGTGGGGAGGCGAGGATTGCCATGTCTGGGAATGGCTTTATTTTATTATATAAGATTTTAGTGTGGGATTGCAGGAATCGGCAAAAACAAAAAAGCAAACTGAGGCTCGCATTATTGACACTTTTATCCCATTATGAAATTAGTCCAGAAACATATCTGTGCATACTTCGAGAGCAACATAACATTACTGATCAAATGAGGTGCACTCATCTAACTTTTATTGTTATGCATTTGTAAGAAGAAATGAAAAGATAATGAAATTAATCAATTTTCAGTAGTGTTCTGTACCTTCCTGATAAACGAACTGACTACTCACATTCATTCTTTGATTCAAACCTGGTCTCCAGAAGCTGTGAGGCAACAGTGCTGACCATTGTGTCACAAAAGATTTAATGTATTTATTTTTCCTGGGATTCCAAGTGAAGCATATTCACAGAAAAAAAAATCTACAGTAGTTTCCATATTTTTACGAAATGGATATTCATTGCATTCAAACCTAAATCTTGTCCTCCATGGGTTAATTGTTACTATGCCCTTTTTAAGATATTTGATTTTTGGTAAATTAGGAAGGGAAAAGCCAGCATTCATTTCTGCACTTTTCAGAAAACGGTGATGTGTTGTATCTGTTAAGAGCCCCAATTACATCATATTTACAATTCATTCACTTATTGTAAAGACCTATTTTACTTGTGAATTATTGTTACAGAAAATGACACATTTGAATGAAAAATCCTTTGAGACTTTAGTATACACACAAGCCACAACTTTTCTGAATGTTACTTACTTATAATGCTAATCATCCATGCATGTAATGTGCTATTGGTGAGGCGAAAAAATTTTGATATTCATGAACAGTGTTCTGCGATTGTTCTCTTGCATACCATAGGCACTTTCTTTAAGAATATCTGAGATTGCAAAAAGTATCTTTGCTTATTTCCCAATAGTCAGCTTAGAGCATTATTTCTTTGCGACATGTAATATTTTTGTACTAGCACCCTAGATATATGTATTGCAAATGAGTTTGGATTCTCTTTCAGTATCAGCTGCTGAATTTCCCCCCACCTATTTTTAAACACACAACCAACTCAGGATCTTAAGTGATTGGGGCAGTGAAACTTCTGTTATCATGTTTCTGCAGGAAAAAATTGCTTTGAGGGAATTTGAAATGTAATGCAACTATTTATTGTGTAAAGGAGGCTGTGATTGTCAGAGGATCACCAGTTTCCAACACTACAACAAAGGTCAAAGGAGGAAAAAAAAATCATAAAATCCCAACTAGTCGTGTGTTTTTCCTAAATTGCTAACTTTTCTGTCACTTTTGTAGGTGTTGGTACTTAATGATTCTGCATTAGGATACCACTGACCTATCTTTTTCAGCAGATATTCTTTTATAGTTTTAGGTTCCTTATCTTTTTCTGGAGGAATACAACTGTGACTTTTTCTAATTAAAATTTACATTTTTAATTGCAGCATATGCTGCTGTTATTTTTAACAGTAGCGTGGATTTACTTATTTTAGCTGTTTTCAGGTAAATGAAGGATTCCTCTTTCCTGTTTACAATAAACATCTTTCTTAGGAACATCACCTTGTTTAAATGCTTGAAAATAATTCTTATACAGTAAGATAAGTACTTGTATATTTGAAATTATATTGACTGAATTTAAATTCCTTTGCCAGTAAATGACAATTATACCTAACCACTTTTACAGAAAATAGTTTTGTTGCATAAGTAATAATGTATTTAAATAAAATCATAAAAACAGGATAAGATTCATCTGGTACCAGTCTATTGTAGTCACAAAGACTACATTATTTTCTTGTGCTTCTATAATATTGAGATCTTGTAGGGAAAGAAAATATTGTCAAAGCTGCCGTCTCTCCATTCATTTTTCTGTTTGCCTTTCACATACTCTTTTATAGAGATGTGTCAGGAGCCCATGAGAACTGTACTGTTGACTTTGTTTGGCCTGGGAATGCAATAGGCATTAGACAAATAAGGGTTAACATATATACACTTGACAAAATTAAATCTAAACACTGTGCATATGCTGAATTCAATTACAATCAGTGTCCTCCCTAGAGTCTTTTTATTGGGAACAATCTAAAGCAGGAGTCTAATTATCTAAATAAAACAAGAAAACAAAAGCTGTACACTGCTTTGATATTAATTTTTATTTAAAAATAGCCTAGTTTTTCACATTACTGTGTAAATTTGTTTTCTTGAATAATAGTACCTTTTATTGTTGGCATTTGTATGAGCCGATAGCAGATAAACGACACAAAGAAGCATAAGTAAGTAAAGAATACACAGCTTGATAAGAAAGAAAAGGACTCTCTACTGTTAATTATAACTGTGAGGAAGTCCAAACAAATTACATTAGTCAAACATACTGAGAAGCATGGTCTTTTTGCCAGACATACAGAATTAGTGAATGAAAACATGTGACCATGACAACTTTAACTTCAGGCTCATAAACAAAAGCCTCGTACTCCACAGATGAAAAATAAACTGTTGTGGCAAACATTATATAACCAATGATATACACAGTAATTGTAACCCTTTGAAGCAGAGTCATTCTGTGTAAAATGCCCTGTACTATAAAATAAAGTAAAGGCGTTTGTATGAATAGGAGCAATGCCACTGAAGCTATGGCTGTTTTGCTATTTAAATGTCAGTTAATTATTTCACCTTGAAAAAATTGTTTTTTTTTAATTTGTTGTACTGCCGGCTTTTACATATGATTAAACATTATACCATGTTTAGTGGTGGCAATTTACCTTATCTATAGCCATTACAAAATTCAAAATGGTTTTTTTTTTAAACTTTATTAAAAATTACTTTGTAAGATTCAGAATAGTCTAGTGATTCACAATCTACATTATTACTGTTAGCCAATTTGTGCAAACAAAATAATACCAATATGTGTGATTTCATATACATTGTAAATCCTAAAAAATCATAACTATCAAGTAGGTCAAAAAAGGTTCATATGTAGCCAAGTTGCTCCATGTTCTTTGGCAAATAGTTATTAGGAAATGATAAAATGAAAAACAACCAAACATAAATTAGGTCAGGATTGCATGGTAAAAACAAGGTAATATCTGCAATTGCTTATAGTATCTTTGGCATATAGCACAGTTTGTTATGCATTTTTTAATAGTTCCATTACAGCCTGACTGCAGAGTGTAGATACAAGAATGTCTAGTTCCATTTTTTTGAAACAGAGCTAATCCTAGCAACATTGGAGACAAGGCAGGAAACAGTCATGGTCATTATGCACGTATGTTACAGGGCCCACTAACCAGTTAAACCTAGCTGGTTTCCAAACAAGCTAACAGTCCTTGAGGAGATGTTTTAAATTCATTTTTGGATATCTTGAAATGAATTCCTATGTAATTTTCTGTATTTATTTCTTTGATATCCGAGATGAATTGAGTTTTCGCCAAATTACTTCCAACAAAATTCTTTTTCAGTAGGATGTCTTAATATCTCAAATGCATTTGGAGATACTTTATTTTAAAAACTGGGATTTTGATATGTATTTGTGACACCTTAATCTGTTCAGGATATTCTGAAGTAACATGCTCACTGTTCTAAGATTTTCTTGAAATATTTTAGAATGCAGGGAGAACTTGTGATTTTGAGATATCCATTTTTAAGAAAATATTTGCCTGTTCATTGTTGTCTTGTAAAAACAGTAAACTCCATTCAAAAGAGAGGAATTTTCATGGCATGTGGTTTTGGGATATCAAATAATATAATGAAATCTTGAAATACATCTTGTATTTCTCATTATGAATAGTAAGTTATTTTAAGATATTGTGAAGTACATTTCTGATATCTTAAGATGAATTTATCTTCAAATATGCGTTTAAGAACATATGTAAATATTAAGTTGTAGATGCTTGTAATTTAAATTGTAAATTGGATATATTTAACTGTTGGTGAAACTTGTTGAACTCTTTTAACTGCTTGTTTTGCTAAAATCTGAGGATAGTCAACTGTGTACCACTGCTGTGCTGTTCTTGAACTTACCATGTAACCATATCTATTCATGTTACTGGTGTCAGAAGTTGTAATCATGCTGTACAGTCCCACTGCATCAATTCTTCTTGTACCTACTTCATGGCAAGCCTGTTTCAAATCACGAGGTTTTGAGTCTTGAGCATTCTTTTATCTCCAGGTCTGCTTTATCTAGTAATTTAGTATTAAAAAGAAGTTATCTAAAAACTATAATTGATTCATAAATCTAATTATGAACCACCTTAGAAATAAGCAAAAATTTCTGATTAGATAGATAAATAGATAGATACTTTATTAATCCCAAGGGGAAATTCACATACTCTAGCAGCAGCATACTGATAAAGAACAATATTAAATTAAAGAGTGATAACAATGCCGATAACAATGCAGGTATACAGACAGACAATAACTTTGTATAATTTTAACGTTTACCCCCCCCGGGTGGAACTGAAGAGTTGCATAGTGTGCGGGAGGAACAATTTCCTCAGTCTGTCAGTGGAGCAGGACATTGACAGCAGTCTGTCGCTGAAGCTGCTCCTCTGTCTGGAGATGATACTGTTCAATGGATGCAGTGGATTCTCTATTATTGACAGGAGTCTGCTCAGTGCCCGTCGCTCTGCCACGGATGTCAAACTGTCCAGCTCCGTGCCTACAATAGAGCTTGCCTTCCTCACCAGTTTGTCCAGGCATGAGGCGTCCCTCTTCTTTATGCTGTTTCCCCAGCACACCCTGGGTAGAAGAGGACGCTCGCCACAACCGTCTGATAGAACATCTGCAGCATCTTATTGCAGATGTTGAATGACGCCAGCCTTCTAAGGAAGTATAGTCGGCTCTGTCCTTTCTTACACAGAGCATCAGTATTGGCAGTCCAATCCAATTTATCATCCAGCTGCACTCCCAGGTATTTATAGGTTTGCACCCTCTGCACACAGTCACCTCTGATGATCACGGGGTCCTTGAGGGGCCTGGTCCTCCTAAAATCCACCACCAGCTCCTTGATTATGCTAGTGTTCAGTTGTAGGTGGTTTGAGTTGCACCATTTAACAAAGTCCTTGATTAAGTTCCTATACTCCTCTTCCTGCCCATTCCTGATGCAGCCCATGATAGCAGTGTCGTCAGTGAACTTTTGCACGTGGCAGGACTCAGAGTTGTATTGGAAGTCCGATGTATATAGGCTGAACAAGACCGGAGAAAGTACAGTCCCCTGCGGTGCTCCTGTGTTGCTGACCACAATGTCAGACCTGTAGTTCCCGAGACGCACATACTGAGGTCTGTCTGTAAGATAGTCCACGATCCATGCCACCGGGTATGAATCTACTCCCATCTCTGTCAGCTTGTCCCTAAGGGGCATAGGTTGGATGGTGTTGAAGGCCCTAGAGAATTCTAGAAACATAATTCTTACAGCACCACTGCCTCGGTCCAAGTGGGAGTGGGATCGGTGTAGCATGTAGATGATGGCATCCTCCGCTCCCACCTTCTCCTAGTATGCGAACTGCAGAGGGTCGAGGGCGTGGCGGACCTGTGGCCTTAGGTGGTGAAGCAGCAGCCACTCCATGGTCTTCATCACATGTGACGTCAGAGTGACAGGCCAGAAGTCGTTCAGCTCACTAGAACGTGATATCTTTGGGACGGGGGTGATGCAAGATGTTTTCCAAAGCCTCGGGACTCTCCCCTGTTCCAGGCTCAGGTTGAAGATGTGCTGTAGAGGACTCCCCAGCTCAAATGTACAGGCCTTCAGCAGTTGTGGGGATATTCCTCTTCTGGACCCACTGCTTTGCTGGCATAAAGTCTCCTCAGCTCTCTGCTCACCTGTGCTGCTGTAATTGTGGGTTGGTGGAAATTCTCTCCTATGCTGGTATCAGCAGAAGGATGGGTGGAGGGTGCAGTACTCCGAGGTGAGCGTGTGTTAGGGTGGTCAAACCTGTTAAAAAAAAGTTGTTCATCTGGTTTGCTCTCTCCACATCTCTCTTGATGGTGGCATCCCGCTTCGAGCTGCAGCCAGTGATGATCTTCATCCCATCCCACACTTCCTTCATGCTGTTGTTCTGCAACTTCTGCTCCAGCTTTCTCCTGTACTGCTCCTTCGCTGCCCTGAGCTGGACTCGGAGTTCCTTCTGCACGCGCTTGAGCTCATGCTGATCACCGCCTTTAAAAGCCCTTTTCTTCTGGTTCAAAAGGCCCTTGATGTCACTTGTAATCCATGGCTTGTTGTTAGCATAGCAACGTACTGTTCTTACTGGAACTACAATGTCCATACAGAAGTTGATGTAATCAGTAGTGCAGTCAACAACCTTCTCAATGTTCTCACTATATGACCCCTGCAGGATATCCCAGTCCGTAGTTCCAAAGCAGTCTCTCAGAGCCTGCTCTGCCTCAGGGGACCACTTCCTGAATGAGCGTGTGGTTGTAGGTAGCTCTGTCACTCTTGGTTTGTAGTGAGGCTGAAGCAGAACCAGGTTATGATCTGCTTTCCCAAGCGCAGGCAGTGGGGTGGCGCTGTATGCATCTTTAACGTTTGCATACAGTAGGTCAGTAGTCCTATTTCCGCATGTGTTACAATCCACATACTGGGAGAAGGCAGGTAATGTTTTGTCCAGCGTCACATGGTTAAAGTCTCCAGCAATTAGCACAAGTGCCTCAGGGTGCTGCGTTTGCAGTTTAGCAACAGCTGAGTGGATGATGTCACTCGCTAGCTCCACATCCGCCCGAGAAGGGATGTAAACAGTAACAACAATGACGTTTCCAAACTCTCTGGGCAAGTAATAGGGACGCAAACTTACGGCCAACAGTTCGATGTCCCTGCAGCAAGAGCAGAGGAGTTTTGTTCTGAGAAATTATTCATTATTGAAAACAGTTAATTCATTATTTCTGTGGATAGAGTGTTATCGGTCTTATGTGACTTCTCGGTCACATAAGAGTGCAATAGGTCCAACTTGCAGTTTTGGAGGGTTAGTATTAGAAATTTGGCTGTAGAATAGAATTTTGCTTAGAACTGCTGTTTCCTAGTTATAACATTCTAGTATCTGATCCTGAATTGGATATGAGTGTGGAGTTTGCATGTTGCCCTCATGTGTTTCTGGGTTATTTCTAGGTACTTCTGTTTTACCAAAGATGTACAGGTTAAGTTGATTGGTGATTCTGGATTGACCCCCGTATGAGTGAGTATATGGTTGTGTGTCTTGCACCCTGTACTGTCTGCATAGGTACTAATCCCCACGACTTTGCCTTAGATTAAACATACTTGACTGACTCTTATTATTAGCAATTCATAATTAATGAGAAAATACATGTGGATAAGCATTCATTAAAGTGTAACTGATCATAATTAAAATGTGAGGCACACAGTAAAACATTAATTTATGGGTGCACCATGCTTTAGCCTAGTTCCCAAAAAATAGAACTTTACAGTGCGAAGTTACCAAATGGAGACCTCATCCTCCACTGATCAGTTGTGGAAGTGTACTGTATCAAAAACAACTTGGGTTTTACAAAGTATAATTTTCTGAAATGTCTTTTTAATATTGTACTTGCTACATGTAGTAAAACGTTACAGACTAAAACTAACTCAACTTTTTCACAAAATTTTTATAAAACTAAGAGTTTTAAAAATGCTGGAAAGCTTGTATCCAGTAAAACACAATTTGTTTGAATTTTTTTTTTTGTAGACTTTGATCTTCATGCAGACCGGTCAAAGCACTTAGTGTATATAAACTCTTTTCTCTAATTAAATTGCACATTATACACCTTTATATCTTGCAGTGGGTTTGAAAGACTCCAGTTAGTAAATCCATTGGGAAGTTATGGACAGTGATACAGACTTTGGTGGACTTACAACACACTCGCAATAAAATGATTAGCAAGATGACCTGGGTTTGGCGGTTTTTGTGCTAATGCGTAAAGCTCTATCAATGATCTGCACTATGATGAAAACAGTTGTAATATCGTAGCCTGCTATCTCTGTAATGATTTTGAAATTATTTATTATTGAATATACAAATTATCAGCATTGTCCACATTTTAACAATTTTGCAAATTGTCCACATTTTATTTTGTGGTAAACATAACACAAACATAACACATTTGAGAGGGTACTATCTTTACAGTGTATAAAACCTGTCATAATTCGTGATTGCAGCAAGGGTTGTTCAAATCATTAGTCAGCATCTTCCATATGCCTTCTGACTCCTTTTAAACACTTGTATATACTTGCTCTAACCTCATATTGTCATTTTTTTTTCTTCTCCAAAGCTTTTCAGTTTTGGATTATAAAAATCTCAGCGTTATTATAAACCTAAATTTGCCACACTGGGAGACTATTGCTGCATTGGATTGTAGACTGTATTTTTAAAAAGATTATAAAAGTGTAGTTTGATGTATTCATGAAGAGTTACGTCACTAATAATTATGGATATTTTTCAGAGCTGTTGAAATGTAAGTGCGTTGCATGTATTCAGCATGTAGGCTAAATGGGAATAGTTACAGCTAATCTCAGATTGGAGTACATTAACACTGCTCAGTTTGCACAGCAATGAAGTAATTATATCCACACTATGACAAATTGCCTTTCTCATGCATGCAACACTAAGCTGATTTATCCAGGTTTTAAGTGACCCCCTCCCAGGCTTTCATTTTCCTGTTTTAAATACTGAATTCAAATGTCAGGCCTTACACACACTGCAAATGTGTTGATTGTAGTTCTGTAAGGTGAAGGTGTAATGGAACTTTGTAATAAAATAATTAAACAGATGGTGTAAAGGATCAGAAGGCAAGTATGTAACTTGCGAGATGTTGTCACAAGGTACTTGTAGCAATACAGTTGCTTCTTTTATTGTGATTGTGAGGTGTAAATATAAGTTGTCAGAATGCCTCTTTGTAGGGCTTTTATGTGTGATACAGGCAAATTAAAGGTAGAAATACTGTTATTTACAAATAAATCCACCCGGTTTATTTATCTTGACAAACCTGCATTAACTGATGATGCCAAAAGTGTACCTTTCAGTTTGCTTTGTTTGCTTGGGTTTTTTCATTCTACTTTTAGCTGCAAAACCTGGAGCCAATTGTAGGAAGTGTGACTGCTACCAGTAGACATCCCTGTGTTAGAAGAATGCAATAACTTAAGAATTTATGTTTTAGCTTGTCGAACATTAATTCAGACACAACTTTATACATAAATATTTCTTTTTGTTTGAATCTTCTCTCAGAAAAGGTTTTATACATTGGCTTTGTGCAAATAGTGTTAATATGTACAGTTCATTAAAAAGCCTCCAGCATTAACTACAAGCAACAAGCTTACAAACCGCAAAACTGTCTACCTCTGGCATCTTTGAACAGCCAAATAGGGAAACAAACACATTTTAGACCTCTGCTCCTGAATCAATTAATGCATTGGAGGAACAGGTGCTGTGCTTCTTCTTTATTCAGGATATTTAAACCATTGTTGGGCTGTGAGCTGCTTCTCTGTCATTATACCCTCATTACAGAAACAGCCAAGTTTAATGACTAAATCATTAAATCAGATGACCAGTTGCACCTGTTTGAAAAGGCTAAAGAGTGTCAGATATTAACTGGATAGTTGTCGGCTCAGCGTTAATCAATGACAAAGCTGTATCTACATTTTTTTTTGCTTATAATGCTCACAGGATGCTTGCTCTCTGCTGCTAGTGCATGTGTGCATTTGTGTGTGCTGAAGTTATTGCAGCATCCAAAATGAAATCGTGAATTAAATTCAAGTAGGTCTTTGAAATTGTTGCTCATTGCAGTATGAGATTACTCTGACCTCTAATTCTTTCGCTTGACTGCCAAATCAGGCAGCAACTGCTGTAAGTTCAAGTAAATTAGGCATCCCACTGATAACAGGATATTGTATATCCTATATATATGTGGATCTGCCCCTGTATATATACTTCAAATATAGATATATGAAAGAGCTGCCAGAGCAGATTTGATAGATGAATAGTTTAGGATGACTTGGGAAACAGTTTTAGCATTTTTCTTTAAGACATTTCAATCAGCCAATCAAATTTTTATTACTAAAATAATTATACATCTGTGTCCAAAATATGTCACATTCATTTACTTTTAAAAGATCTACAATAACTGGGTCTCTGTAGGCATTTATTGTAATTTTTAGTCTACTGCTGATTGATCAATCCTAAATAATTTTGCCAAAAAATAAAGAATTTACAGAATAGTTTACTTGATATAATCTGATGACCATTTAAGTTTCTTTGTGATATATTTAAATGCAACATTTACATTAAAAAGCAATATACAGTACATATTTAGCATAAAATTGTGTTTGCTGTTAACAAAAATAAATAACCCTGTTTCAGGATTTTGGAAGGCATCGATTTTACCGTGTTTTACTATGCTTGCCAGCTTTCCCTATAAACCTCATCGCCACCAGGTGCCACTGCACAGTGTAGAAAACAACCCTCTTGGCCAGTAAAGTCAAAGGAAGAAGGTCTTACTCGGCTTAACTGACTAATCAAACTTTCCACGGTTGTCTCATCTTCGCAGCAGGCTTTTTTGCATTTGGGTCTTGCTATAAGGAGGTGATCAACCTCAAGAAAATGACACATAATTCATACTCCTAATCCCTTATCCAAAACCCTTGTGGCCAGCATTGTTTTGGAATTTGGACTGTCTTGCATCTGTGTAACAGTATGAATCTAGAGTTTGGTCATGAACATTCTACTGGTGCAGATAAGAAGATGCTCACAGGCCTTTGGGCCAAAATAAGGAGGCGCCTGTACCCTGAAAAATACTGCAGATGCCACAATGGGTATTGATATAATGTCCATGATTTATGCCACAGGAGTAGAGATTGTAAAATTAGGGGCTCTACAGTTAGAATAAATTTATATTCCAGTTTTCTAATATGATAAACTACGGATACCCAAGAGTTTCACAGTATTTTTAATATTCTTAAAAGAGGAGATGCTATACTTTGCTGGAAAACAACATAAGTTTTGATTACTCTTATTAAAAGGCAAAGAAAAGTCATTCTTAAACTATCAAGACTTGTTATTAAACATGACTTCATGATCTGAAATGGACTTTGTATAAAATCACACTTATGTATACACAAAAATGTGCAACTGACCTAATTTACTTACCTTCTGGCCTCACCAACAAGTGGTTACATTGGTGTCAAAAAAATAGTTTTTTATGATTTTTCATTTTAAGAGTTCTGTATATACTGTAATATATGTGTGTGTTTTGTATGATTTTATAAATTACTATAACTTTCTTATTTATGCAAGAACAACATTTAATCTTCCTGTATTATATCTTATCTTGTTGCTATTGTGCCTAGGACAAGAAAAAAATTACTTTTGGCACATTGAATAGTCAGGAAAGTCTTTTCATCTATGCATTTGTATTGCTATTTTGTACTTTTCAGTTTTTCTTAAATTTGTTTTTTCACAAAGATGCTGCTTTTTTTATTTATTTATTTTTTTTAATTATTATTAAAAAGTGACATCCAATTTACTTGTTTACTTACAGGGCTGGCTAGTGTGTGAGGAGCAGACGTGTCAGAACCGAACTCGTCGAATACCACTCAACTTTTCCCGTTCCGGTGCCATGTGCCAAGCATGTATGAAAGCTTCCCTTAGACCTGAGGTAATTCTAAATCTCCAGTAAATGTTACAAATAAATATCTACAGAAAAAGTAGCATTCTTTGTCTGCATTACTGACAAACATTAAGTAGATCCTGCCTAATCATTGTGATATACCATATAATTCTTACTTATTTTTGTACGTGACATTTCTCATTGTCATCCCAGTTGTATTTGAGTTTTGAATCACAGAGCCATCAAGCCAATTTATTCTTTAATATAGGCAAAAATACTGATGTTCCAATGGAGGAACTTTTTCATTTGTAAAGCTGGAGCATGGCTTGTAGTGGTTTCCACCATCTGGCTTGAAGAATTCTAATCAGTGTACTGTAGTGTTGATCAGTCATAAAGCTGTTGACTGCTGTTTCACAGATGCCCGGCTCTCTACCAAACTTACTAAGAAGGTACAAGCTAGCTGTAAATAATCCCTGCAGAAATAATGCTTCAGAGCATGACTTGTGGCTGCTGAAAGCACTCAAGCTTTGTCAGAAAAATAATAGAAAGATATTAAGTTGCCTCTTGGGAAGTGAATCTGAAAATAGTGGCTCTGACTCTTTTATAAAGTATTAAGCAGTGACATCATTGATGAGCTGATGTGCCACAGCCCAATAATTCAACTGAGTTTTATGTTCTGTAGAAAAAGTTAACCAAATCAGATAAGCTGCTGCATCTATAGCATTCTTGAAGTTACAACTAGTTTTTCATGTATCAGTTATAATAAAACAATTTAATAAAAACACGTGTCTTCTCAGCAGCTGCCCCCACTATAATAAGGCTTATTGTAAAAGCAGGAGACTGAACATCTTTATCATAGCATCAGTTAAGTTAATAAATGCCACATTGTTTAAAGTTAAATCAAAATTAGTCATTTGAAAGAAAATCTTACTAAAAAAAAAACTTACAAGAGCTAGCACTGGATTCTGTTAATCTTGAAGAAGTAACACTTTGAGCAATTCAGATGCTTTAAATACTTGTTTGTGTAAAAGTTAGTGTTTATGTATGTGTGTGTGTATATATATATATATATATATATATATATATATATATATATATATATATATATATATATATATATATATATATATAATGTGTGTGTATATAAATATGCCCTTGTAAATTAATTAGAGCAATTTTGATTAACGCTATTAATATTCAATATTTTTGAAGTTTTAACCTAGTAATATGTATGGATGTAATGTTCTAAAATCTATTTTAATGACAGCTGTGAAATTTAATGCATGTTAATGGCAATGTGAAATATAGTGTATCCAACAAAGCAGTCTCATTCTACCTCAGTTTATTGTGATATACTGAGAAAATATCATTTTCTTTCTTCTGAGTTAATAAAAACTAAAATCATAAAAGGTTACCATAATTAGAATAGTAGTATCATTGTTTTGTACATGTTTAGCACTGAATGTTTAGTGCATAGTTCACATTTTGATGTATGAGATACTCAGACTAAATGTCATAGCCCTGATCATCATATTGAGAAAACTACTGGAACATGTTAAATACATAATGTATATGTCTTCTATGACCCATAATCTTACATTCATTACTTTTCCTGGTGTATGTCATGGTAGCATTATGCTTAGCTTAGATGAACAACATACCACCACAACTTGTGAGTACAAATGCATTATACAGAAATCTATGTAAGTTACTTAAATTTGGAGCTACAGCACGTCATGCCACTTGCAAATCATTGAGCAACCATTAGTATATGTGGTTGAACTGGAAAACCTTTGAATTAAAGTTCTGCTCCTAAACAACTAAGAAATACTACCTGTCACCAAGACCTGGCAACATTATGAACTACTGCTCTTGATTTAATATTATATGAAATCTCAAACATAATGTTTTCATAGGTTTATAGGGTCATTATTGTTATATATACGCAGTACAATGAAATTCTTATTTATATGTGATTATCAACATGCAACACTTCGCCATTCTCAGGCACCATAATTAGTTAGTATAAATATCTTATATTGAAACTTCAGTGTTCCTTACTTCGAAATATGACCAGTAATTCTAAGAGAATATATAACAATTTTGCTAAGAATTTTTACACCAAGTTTGCTTTTGGAAGCAAGTTGCCAATGTCTTGACAAATATAAATCGCAAAATGCCCGCTAATTGGAATTTCAAAAGTATACTGAGAATAGACCATTAAGTCCAAGAAACCTTATCAATACTGTTCACCTGCACCAAATGAGTGTCATTTCTAAGGTCTTTAAATTAATTTCTACCACACTACTTGGTAATTTATTTAATTTGTGTATAGTTCTCTGTATAAAGAAACACTTTGCAATTTCCACTTAGACAATTTCCATCTGAGTATTCATGTTCATGCAAAGAACTGTTTTTAAAATAGCCGCTTGGATCCATTGTGCTAATTTCCCTTTCATAATTTTGAACATTTCAGTCATATCACGTCTTAATATCTGTTTGTTAAAACTGGAAAGGTTTACTTCAGTTCCAGAATTAGCCTAGTTGGAGTGATTCTGTGTGCTTTTTCCTGCCACTGCTTGATATTTTTTGTAATATGGCAGCCAACATATAACATATATATAACATAGAAAGAACTGCAAATGAGGTCTCAGTTATATGTTGTAAAGCTTAAGCATAACCATCCTTGACTTGTATTCCACATATCAGGATATGTAACCTAATATCTAGTTCACCACCTTAGTCGCTTCTGTACAACATCTGAATGTAGACAGTGATGAGTCTACTATTACTTCTCAGCCTTTCTCATAGTGTACTTTGAAGTTTCAAATCTTCCATCTAGCATTTTATATTCATATGTGTAATGCTTTGTTTACTTGTATTATATTCTATTTGCCACAGATTTGCACAAGTCTGAATTCTGCGTAATCTATCGTTCCACCTTGTTTGGTTTCATCTGAAAACCAGCTAGTTATTTATATTCTATCAAGCTTATTTAAGCATTTTACAAAGGGAAATTGTTATAACTCTGATAAGTGAGGGACCCCACTTTTAATATCACCTAATTCTGATGAACATTCTCACGCTATAGCCCTTTGCTTCCTATGTTTAAGCCAATCAACCATCTGTACACCTTGAACATCCACTTTAAAGTTTCATTATCAGCTTCTCATCTACAAGCATATCAAAAGATTTTTGAAAACCATGATAAATAATATCTAATGCACTTCTCTGATGTAAAGAATTATTATTAATATTATATCACATATTCTTTTGTTGTTTCATCGTAGAATTCCTGCTTATCAATGAAACATGATTTTCCTCATCTAAACCCACATTGACTGTTCACAAATATAGCTGTGTTTGATATGTGCTGCTCAAATTCTTCCCTAATAAATGCTTCCGTTAATTTGCCTGTGGTATAGGTTAAGCTTATTGCCCTATACATAGTTGATTGGATTGTCTTAATTATATTTTTGTATTGTATTCTTCCAATGTGTGGGAGTTTCAACTGTGTGCGGTGATTTTCTTTTAAATATGCATCAAAGATTTATATACTGTATTCATTAACCTCCTTAGGCACTATAGAATAAATGGTTTATGGTCCTGGTAATTTCAGCCTTTTAAATCCAAGTAGAACTTGTCTTTCTGCAATTTCTATTTTACTGAGTACCTCCTTAATAGTTCATGGAGCTGCTGCTAGATATTTATTCTTCACATATCAAAACTTAACGAAAATTGGAATCTATTTAATTTTCTACAGCATTTCTCTCCAAATACCTTGTAACTTTCTTATCATCATTCTTAATATATCTTGTATATCATATACAGCTATTTGTTTTCTTTTCTGGATTAGTTTTGTCCACTGCGGAGCCCTCTTTGTCTCACTGCCTCAAACTTTTGGGATGAACTTGTCCTGCAGAGTCCTTAAATATTTTTATACCTACTTCAAAACTCTTCAACTGTCCACAAACTTGAAAAATAATAATTGATTCCAATGTAAATGAGACTTTCAGTAAAGCTCCTGTTATATATTTGCTTTTCTCCCTCTGTATAGTGAGGTTCCAGACAAGGTGTTGGAAATGCTCATTTTAAGAAACAACATGATACAATTTATTGGTAAACACAATTATTATTGAAATAGTATAATTTCCTATATGTGTGGACAAAAGACAGTACCAAACAAGCATACTACACAGAATTGGCCCTTTGACTTGTTCAAAGATTTTCTGATTTTCCAAGATTATTGGAGAGATTTTTCTTGTATGTTTTACAAGCTCTAACATGATTATGGATGAGAAGAACATATAAGGCTTCCTTCTGGTCTGTAACTTTTGTGTAATGTCAAGAAAGTAACTTAATGTTACTAATCCTAATGTGCAGTTTTGAGAAAGAGGGGGTCTAAGACTTATGCAGGGAGGAAGAATTGCTTTGTTCCTGCTGTACTTATTCAGGTAAAGATCAAAAAGCCTGTAAAAGATAGGTTTGATTCTGCTACAAGTGTACCTTGACCTTGTTACACAGTAACAGGCAAACTGTTGATAAGCTGTTTACTAACTATACAGAGTTCTAGTAGTGTTTGTCCAAAGCAAAGAAGTTAACACTACTATAACTTGTAGTATAGTGTCTGTAATCCAATGAAGATCATGTGGTGGAGTGTGCAGGTCCTTTGTCCTTGATTGTGGTTTTGTCTTTCTGATTATTTATCTTGTACTGGTGAGCTTGCTGTGGAACCCAATTCATTTGTGAATTAGCTGTCTTCCATACTGTAGAGATTAAGACTTAACATCTTAGACTGTGTTCTGTGTACAAAGCCAGAGCTTGATGTCAGTTGAGTAGAGAAAATACACTGACACATTTACTTGCATGCTGGTTGACAGAGGTGACAACATCTGTTAGAAACTGGCTGTTCTTATAGTTGTCTCACTGTCATGCAGATCTTGAAGAGGTTTTATCTTATGTTGACAAATGCTGTTCTTATTTGATGCATCTCTAGAGCATCTGGATCATCTCTTCTCTGATTCTGGAGCTGTACCAGAACTACAGTAAACAACCTTAGTTCTGCCCAGTAACTCCGAAGTAGTTTACAAGTGTGTAATTATTAAACTCTGTAATGCAAATATAGGAGTAGAGCTGGTACTTTGTGTCCCTGGTGTCTGTTTTGAGTGTCTCGGAATACCTGTGCAAAAAGGACAATGCACATTTATATGTATAATACAAGGCCATCATAAAAGTACTGCATCATTGTAGTACCGACACACATACCTTTTTACCATTTCCAGAAAAATGTATCCACTGAAGGAGCTAGTATTGTTGTTGAAAGTTGTGGATGCCAAATTGTAGCAGTAAGGAAGTAAATTAGACCCTAGCTTTTAAGAATTAACCAGTGTAAAACAGATCCCATTGTAATAATAGAAGAAGCATTGGTCAAACTGTGAGGTGTAGGAAGTAAATTGTTGAAGTTTGGATGGGTTGATGTTTAATGTACTGCTCAAAAAATCAAGGGAATGCTTGAATCATCACAGTCTAACACAAGTCAATTAAGCTTTAGGGATACCAATCTATCCAGTTAGGAAGCATTAGCAATTTTAAATCAACTTCTCCTTGTTTGGTGCAGATGAAAGTTGACTGATTCTTCTCTAGTTTTGCATTTTACTAGTGTCCTTGTCACTACTGGTAGATTAAGGTAGTACCTGCAGCCAATTCAGGCTGCACAGGTCGTTCAGCTCCTCCAAGATGGCACATCTTGGTGCAAATCAAATCACCTACAACTGAACACCAGCAAAACCAAGGAGCTGGTGGTGGATTTTAGGAGGCCCAGGCCCCTCATGGACCCCGTGATCATCAGAGGTGACTGTGTGCAGAGGGTGCAGACCTATAAATACCTGGGAGTGCAGCTGGATGATAAATTGGACTGGACTGCCAATACTGATGCTCTGTGCAAGAGAGGATCGAGCCGACTATACTTCCTTAGAAGGCTGCCGTCTTTCAACATCTGCAATAAGATGCTGCAGATGTTCTATTTGACGCTTGTGGTGAACACCCTCTTCTACGCGGTGGTGTGCTGGGGAGGAAGCATAAAGAAGAGGGACACCTCACACCTGGACAAACTGGTGAAGAAGGCAGGCTCTATTGTAGGCACGGAGCTGGACAGTTTGACATCTGTGGCGGAGTGACGACGCTGAGCAGGCTTCTGTCAATAATGGAGAATCCACTGCATCCACTGAACAGTATCATCTCCAGACAGAGGAGCAGCTTTAGCAACAGACTGCTGTCACTTTCCTGCTCCACTTACAAACTGAGGAGATTGTTCCTCCCCCACATTATGGGACTCTTCAATTCCACTCGGTTTAGGTAGGTAAACGTTAACATTATACAAAGTTATTGTCTGTTATATCTGCATTTTTATTGCTCTTTAATTTAATACTATTTTTTATCAATATGCTGGTGCTGGAGTATGTGAATTTCCCCTTGGGATTAATAAAGTATCCATCCATCCATGCCATCGCAAGAAGATTTGTTGCATTTCCTAGCACAGTATCTAGAGCATGGAGGAGATACCAGGAGACGGGCTGTTACATGAGGAGAGCTGGGGGAGATGTGCTTGGCATCAATGTCTTTGTCATCCAGGAACTGCCTACACACTCTGGCTATGTGAGGCTGGGCATTGTCCAGTACCAGGAGGGACCCAGGGCCCACTGCATCAGCATATGGTGTGACAGAAGCTCTGAGGATTTCATCCTGGTACCTAACAGCAGTCAGGGTACTGTTGCCTAGTACATGGAGGTCTATGTGACCCTCCAATGATATGCTTCCCCAGGCCATCACTGACCCACTGCCAAACCAGTCATGCAGGATGATGTTACAGGCTGCATGACATTCACCATGGCATCTCCAGACTCTTTCACATCTCAGTGTGAACTTGCTCTCTTCTGTGAAGAGAATGGGGCAACAATTGTGCTATTCTGTGGCAAATGCTAATTGAGCTGTATGGTGGTAGGCTGTGGGCACAGGTCCCACTAGATAATGTTGGGCCATCATGTCACCCTCATGGAGTCTGTTTCTGACTGTTTGGTCAGAAACATGCACACCAGTAGTTAGCTGGAGATCATTGTGTAGGGCTCTTGCAGTTGTTCTTCCTGTTCCTCCTCACACAAAGGAGCAGATACCAGTCCTGCTACTGGGTTGGTGCCCTGTCCAGCTCTCTTTGTGTGACGGCCTGTCTCCTGGTATTTCCTTCATGCTCTTCAGACTGTCCTGGAAGACCCAGAACACCTTTTTGCGACAGCACATATGGTTGTGCCATCCTGGTGGAGGTGGAATACCTGTGTAACCTGAATTTCCTGCAGGTACTGCTTCATGCTACCAGTAGTGACAGGGACACTAGCAAAACACAAAACTAGAGTAGAATCAGTCAGGAAGGATAAGGAGTAAGCAATTGTCTGTGGCCACCACCCCATTTTTAGGGGTTTTCTTGTTCTTGCCTCTCTAGTCCACCTGTTATCAC